>NC_047131.1:1814435-1904435 GCF_009829125.3 Periophthalmus magnuspinnatus | reverse complement strand
GGGCCTTGGACTGACGCAACTGAAGCAGATAAAGGGTCTTGGACTGACACGCTCTGAAGAAGTAAAAGTACTTAAGTAGGGTGTCAGACTGACGCACACTGAGTCAAACGAAGGGTCCTAGACTGACATGTACTGAAGCAGATGAAGGGTCTTGGAATGACGAGTTTTTTTCTGGACAGGTGACAATTGTGAACAATATACAAATATGTTCTGTCTCCCACAAGACGGTGTCATTTCTTACTCTCAGACATAATGTTACATTTTGGCCAAGGTCACATTTCGCACTTCTTCACAATAGCTTCTTTGATACAGAACGAGTGACACCCACCCTGAGATGATTAAAAACACTGGTGTAATTGCAAATTGTTAGACTCTGCATTTGATGCTACATGGACTTTGCATTTAATTCTGCTGTACGCTGCCTTTAACCCGACTGTAAAATAAAAATCTACAGAACGATTCCCGAGCCTCTGCGCTTGTTCTTCTGCAACAGAACAGAAACCGACACAGTGCAGGAAAAAGTGCTGGGAAAAGTGCTTTATTTCTCAGAGCTTGACAAACATTTTTCATGGCACAAATGCGATATCCTGTGTCTGAAAATGTAATGTTCAGTGCAAAGGAAGTCTGTTTGCTGCTGTTTGTCGTAGCTGATTTGTTGTTAATGTGCAGCACTGAGTAGCTAACATGTTAGCTAACTAGGCTAAAATACTGCATTAAAAACATGTTAAGTAACTGCTAAGACTTAGCACGGCATACATTACTCTCACACAACAACTTTATCATAACTCAGCAGTGGAGCAGTGGTGAAATGTAACAAAGTAAAAGTACTTAAGTAAACATTTCAGGTATCTGTACTTTACTTAAAGGTCTTTGCTTATTTTTTAGAGCATAACTTGTATAACTTACTTAAAAACTTCTTCATAAACTTCACTTTTCCCACTGTTTGTACAGCACAGTCTGATTCTTCCAGAGGCTTTGGGCTCAGCTGCAAAAACGCCACATTTGAACTATTCTTCAAACACACAGATGTGGATCTGCACTGGAGCCTTTTCCGTCACACTCAGACCGACCTCTGATACGGCTAAAACAAGCAAAGCATCGTTTTAAGAGGAAGCCGACCTGGACCTGCACGGCACCATATCATTTTGTGTTTTTACTCTGTAATTTAAATAAATCTCTGTGTAAAAGTATTCAGAACGAGGTACTGTGATTGGACCATCTGTCAGAATATGTCACTAAATTTTCAGAAATCCTGCAGTGTGGTCCTAGAAATGTTTGAGTTTCATACTTCTCCCCAGCTTCTGTCCTGGGTTAGTCCTGATTTAGTCCAGGTTTAGACCTGGTTTAGTCGTGGTTTAGCACTGGGTTAGTCCTGGTTTAGACCTTTAGTCTTAGTCCTAGGTTAGTCCTGGGTGAGTTGATCAAAAATGGATAGTAAAAATGGATATTAACTGATTAAAAAAACTCAAACTAGATGCTCTTTTATGAGCAAATACACTGACAAAAATAGTTAGATAGAATATTTGACATTTTTTGAATAATTGCTCTGTATCAGAAGAACTAGACCAGAGATTATTATAAAACATACGGTTAAAACTGTACCAGGCCTTTACCTTAGTACTATGAAACGATTTTGACATTTTTATTGTGACAGCACATACTGGTGGGTGGGCGTGGGCTTTTGAAAAGCACTGAGGATAAGAGGAGGAGAGGGAGAGGAGGAAGAAGAAGAAGAAAAAGAGGGGGGAAGAGGGAGAGGAGGAGGAAGAAGAAGAAGAGGCAGAAAAGAGGAGAGGAGGAGGACGAGAAGAGAGGGAGAGGAGGAAGATGAGGAGAAGGAGGAGGGAGCAGAGAGGAGAGAGGGAGAGGAGGAGGAGAAGAGAGCAGAAGGATTACTGTTCCCACTGAAGCCAAACACAGTGGAGATTGTGGTGCCACATGTGAGCGGCTTAACCCAGAGAGCAGAGCACCGCTGGGTCACGCACGGGCTGCGGGAGGGCATCAGGCGCAAACCCTCAAACAAATATAAACACATGGAGTAAAATCATGAGGGTCATATTGCCCCGGTCTCGTCTGTGGGCTGTAGCCACTCCTGCATGTGTGTTTAGTGCAGACAGAACAGTATAACGATGCTAGCATAGAGCTGGAGAGGTCACTTTGTGCTCGGGTCCGACAAACACTGCTTTACACTAATATTATTCAAGATCAAGTAAAAGGTTCAGTCTTTTCATAAAGTCATGAGCTTTTATGATTTACACTGACTCGCTCAGTTAACGCTGCACTGTGTAACTTTTCCACCACCAGCTCATTTCCATGGAAATGTCATTTCTTTGTTTGGAATGTACCACAGTAAGACTTATCTACCACTTATCAGGTGATGCCAGTAGGCCTGACGAATAATGCCAGTAATAAAGTTACTTTTACTTTTTACTGTTTAAGTACATTTTTAAACAGATTTTTTCATGTGATATTTTTATTTGAGTATTTCTTTGTTCTAATATCTGTAATTTTACTTAAGTAACAAAATTGAGCACTTTATCCACCACTTTCTCCAAGATTCGCATCCCATAAAAGAGCCGAAAGTCTCATCACTAGTATCCATGGAGACGAGAATGATGAACTTACTCTTAGACAAACTGCTCAAAAAGTCACCCAGATCTGAAGGTTTGACTTCATCCACAAACCCCAGCCCCGGTCCGGTCTGTCCCTCTCCATGTCCACCATCCACAAACCTCAGCCCTGGTCCGTCCCTCTCCATGTCCGTAGTGTTGTTCTGAGAAGTGCCTTTTATCTGCGTGTCAAAGGTGAAAGTGAAAGTAAACCTTTTATAACAGCAGCAGCGTGAGGTAAACACACGGAAAGAACATTTAATCAGTGTTTTTATCATTGACCGACATTTTATCTGCTGTCCAGTAATGACCAGCCCAAGGTTAAAACAACACGGACGAGGCAGAGAACTACTTCTCTTAAAAACACTCCCACAATGCAGCAGTTTACAATGAAGCACAAATATAAAGTGGACCTGGAGAAATAACACATGATGTAAGAAGCTGGTTTAGTCCTGGTTTATTCCGGGTTTAGTCCTGGTTCAGACCTGGTTCAGATCTGGTTTAGAACTTTAGTCCTAGTCCTTGCTTAGTCCTGGTTTAGTCCTTGGTTAGTCCTGCTTTAGTCCTGGTCTGTGCTCTGATTCAGTAGTGGATGAAGTACTCAATTTTGTTACTTGAGTAAAAGTACAGATACAGAGGTAAAAAGAAGTTACTCGAGTAAAAGTACAGTACTTTACTCTTTGTACTTTGTTACCTTCCACAGTGTTCTTGAATACATTCTGGTTTTGTGATCTTTGTGTTGTTTATGTTCACAGTCATATATAAGATTCCACTTCCGGGTTTGTAAAATCAGGCCAATCAGAAGAAGTACATGACCTCCTCGTGCGTGTGAACCAAAACTCAGAGGCATTAACTCATCGGTTCAAACACATAGCCACATGAGTCAGTGTAAATACAGGGAGAGGCCACGGTTCCCCGGCCACGTGACGCAACTCCCGCTATAGGCCCGCACTCCTGACCTACATACAGCGCCATGTCAGGCTGAGCGCGCGCCAAAGACACGAGAGACACCCAGGGAACATGGCAACAGCCGCTGCTCCTCCCAGTCTGCCCTCGCCTCCTCCCGCGCGGCCAGGACCAGGGGGAAGGGACCGGGTTAACATATGGCTTATTGTGCGTTGGAGAGATTATGAGTGTTTGGCGCGGGTGGGACGGGGGGCGCGCTTTTTGTACCTAGAAAGTCACATGAATAACTTTTACGCAAACTATTTTCACTGTCTTATGCAACATTTTGAGGACTTTCCCCCCACTTAAAAGACATAATATTATGTTTTACATCGCCAATCGCTATGCCAACGGTCCTCATTTTGAATCACTCTGAGATGTCTGCACGGGCTGCTCTAGTTTCTCCGTGCGTCCTGGAAACAGCGCGTGCGTAACGGTGTTCACGTGTGCGCCGTGACCGTGGCGTTTGCAGTGGATGTGTAAAAGACCTGTTTTGTGTTGTAACAATGTTTTGGTCGTGAGGAATGCGTGGTGCTTGCGTGTCTTGAAACGCGCTCCACAGTTTGGTGACGCAAGGGGCGCTATTAATACCTCAGGAACGGGATGTTCTCACTTCAGCTTTGGGGTCATTCGAGGACAAACAGTCAGAGAGAAACTCGGGCAGAACGTGTCATACAGGGAAACGCGGCGCTTTTTGAGACGTAAAAGCGGAAGTTTCGCGAGGACAGAGGAGAGAAACTTTGCGCGTGTCTGTCACCCACCCACCCATACATGCACGGCTCTCTCTCCACGGAGCGCGCGGAGACCCGGCTCTCTGCACGGCTCTGGTCTTGTACAGCCTCGCCCACCCGTGAACCCGGTGACTCCAGAGTGCACCGGGGTGTGTGGGTCAAACACACATGACATAACAGATATAGGGTTGGTAGATGCAGCTTCTGGACTTTTATTGTATAACGTGGCCTCGCGCACAAGTTTGAGCTGGAGACAGTGGCACCAAAACAAGAAGTTTATTTGATTATGAATTAAAGGAGATATTTGTTTTTTGTTTTTTTGTAACAGACAAAAATGATCATGTGATGAGAGTCTCTGGTTTGTGTGGCTGTGTCCCATAGTCTGCCTTTAAATGCTACATCTTAAAACCTTTATTCAAAACATTTGCCAAACCTTCACTTCGGCTGTGACTTTTGAATTCTCCAGCCTTGATAAAAAAAAAAAAAAAAAGAAAACAGTGGTGGAAGGTAAGTAAAAGTATTAAACTATTGTTCTTAAATAGATTGTACTTTACTTTACTACATTTTATAGTGTATAGTTTTTACTTTTACTTTTCATCTGATTTGAGGGGTTCCTTTTCCTGTGTTTGTGGTGACATCCTGTTGTTTTGTTTTGTTTTGCTCTGTGGCTCAGACAGGTCACGGGGTTCACTCAGTCTGCAGATGCTTGTGGTCAGGTCAAAGGTCAACTCATAACTTTTGAATATTTCATCTCTAAATTTGTAGAGTTATTTCAGTTTGGAACGTGTTTGAATCTGCACAATATTAAAAAGTGTTACGGCTCAGTGTGTCTTAAACAGGCAGATGTGGAAAACCCTTTGCCCTGCTGTAGTTTAGAAAACAGCTCATAATAACAACAACTTATCAACAATGTTCAAAGCATAACCAAAAATGCATAAATACTTCATAGTATTCAGTTCTGGTTTTACATGTGCCCAGTAAGTACTCAGTTTTGTTACTTAAGTAAAAGTACAGATACAGTTACTCAAGTAAAAGTATCACATGAAAAAATATACTTGAGTGTAAGTATTTAAGTACCTGTTTAAAAATGTACTTTAAGAATAAGAACTGAAAGTATTTCACACAAGTGTAAATGTGATATTTATTAAATGACCCAAATTTTGGGCACAGTAACAACACAAATCAGTTTATTAGTTTTTCTCATGAATTTTGTGTATTTATTTTTGCTCAAAGTCAAAGCTTGAACTCTAAAACTTTAGTCAGGATGTTTCCATGAACATGTTAAAAATAACCCCTCAAATCATATAAAAAGTACTTTTACTTTTCAGTTCATAAATGTAGTGGAGTAGAAAGTACAGATACTGCTCTCAGATGTAGTGAAGTAAAAGTAAAAAGTATACACTGTAAAATGTATTTAATTACAGTACAGATACCTAAAAATAAAGTACAGTACTTTACTAGTTGTACTTCATTACCCTCCACCACTGTACGTGTCCTATGACTCTGTATGCCAGGCCAGCCTTTCTAATGACTTGGTTACGTCCTCGCTGACACACTTGAGTGAAATCCAGGCCTCTTGAGGAGTTACTGGGGCAAACCGTCCCAGAGCTGCCCCCTGCACTAAACCAGCCTCTGTGTCATTCATTCAGATCCGAGCCTTTGAGTGTGTGGAGCACGTTAATGCAGAGTCTGTGGACTGGACCAGCTCCACCAGTCCCTCGGATCAATAGGCCCTGAATAGAAGCTCTCCTCACCAGCAAAAGAACGCAAAAACATGAGCCACTCTGCTCTTTGTGTGAGGGACAAAGGCTCCGGCCTCAGCTCCACAGAGATGGTGGTGCAGTTATGGCCTGGGGTCAACGCAGTGACGAGTGCAGCCTGACCTTATGCTCCCGTTACGCATAAAGGACAGGACCAAGAGAATGAACAGAGCAAGCAGTTATTATAAGAGTGTTTCTGACAGTTCAGTTGCAGTGTGTGTGCATGTGTGTGTGTCTGTGTGTGTGCCAACCTCCTCCAGAACATCAGCCTTCCATCAAGCATCAACCCAACATCAGTGTCGCAATCAAACCTAAAGCCCTTCAGACCAACCATCTTTCCTATAGCCATGTGTCCACTGGTGTTAGTACCCAGACCATAGACTGATTATATAAGTGGACATAGCTAACCTGCTAGCCGCCACACTCCAAATATGAACTGATCATGTCTGCGCTTCCAGCTCTATTGACTCTGGCTCTAGTTTGCTTTACAATGAAAAACTGTGTCCCCTCTCTCTGTATCTGCTGCTGTCAGACTCACTATTTTGGTTTTAAATGTTTGTATTAACCCGCTCTACATGATCCTGGGGTTTTTGTTTTACAATTTCTCCATAAATCAAGATATGAACATTAATAACAGACAAATCAGGCGCTTTCTTTCCCCGAGGTCACTCCCGCTAGCATTAGCAACAGCTTTGATTGACAGCGTTGCTAAGCTCCCGCTCCCTGCTAAATCAGTCATGCGGGCGGAAAGGGGCATTACCTTCAACAGCCTCACTCCAGATTGGCTATTTGGTTGCTGTGATACTCATGGTCAGAATTCCAAATATGAAACTGAACTCCAAATTGGTCCCTATAACTGCTCTAGCCTTGATGAGCTTCATTTGACTGGAGCTGAACGCTGTGGGTGACGTCACGTCTTTATACAGTTTGTGACCCAAACCGGTTTTCCTGGTAGTTCTTTGACCCAGTTCAGGACAGAAGCGGTTTCCATACTTCAGACATGACTCCAGGTCCTGGAGCAGGGGTCTGCTACATAACCCGAGAATGAAAATAAAAACGTTTTCTTAGCCACAACTTTTCAGCCAAAAAAACACTAAAATAAAAGCATGTTGTTGTTTTTTATACATTTCATTTGTATTAATAGCACTGAACACTGAAAGAAACATTCTTACTATAAGCAGACTTGCATCTCCACAAACCTGACTGAATCCACATTCCACCCATCGTCTTCCGTTTATCCGGGGGCAGCAGTCTAAACAGGGACTAATAGACTTCCCTCACCCAAGACACTTCTTCAAATTTCTCTGGTGGGACGAGGACATGGTGGTGTTATGGTGGTGTTATGGAGATGTTATGGTGGTGTTGTAGGCAAGGCAAATTTATTTGTATAGCATAATTCGTACACAAGGTAATTCAAAGTGCTTTACAGAATAAGAAAGACATTAAAATCACACAAATTAAAACATAAATAATCACAAATAATCATCATAAATTTACCATTAAAAGAGAAGAGTGCAGAATAAAAACCTTTCAGTCATATGCACAGCCGTTTTGAGCCTGGATTTAAACATTGTCAAAGTAGAGGTCTGTCTCACATCTTCAGGAAGAATGTTCCAGGTTTTAGCTGCATAAAACTTAAATGCTGATTCCCCATGTTTAGTCCTGGTTCTGGGCACCAGCAGGAGGCCGGTCCCTGAAGTCCTCAGTGTGCGAGATGGTTCATATGGCACTAACATGTCGGAGATGTACTTTGGACCTAGGCCATGGAGAGACTTATACACAAGCAGAGCTGCTTTAAAGTCTATTCTTTGAGCCACAGGAAGCCAGTGCAGAGACCTGAGCACAGGACTTATGTGCTCGTACTTCCTGGTTCTAGTCAGGACCCGAGCAGCAGCGTTCTGGATGTACTGCAGCTGTGTTAAGGCTCGTTTGGCTTGTTAAAGTTCAAGTCTGAGTCCCTTAGTACCCCTAGATTTCTATCCTGATTTGAAGGTTTTAGAGAGAGAGACTGGAGGTGACTGCTGGCACTTTCTCTATGTTTCTGTGGGCCAAAGATGATGACTTCAGTCTTGTCTGAGTTTAGCAGAAGAAAGTTGTTTTCCATCCACACACTGATCTGTTGGATGCAGTGGCAGAGTGAATCCACTGGTTCATATTCACCTGCTGCTAGTGAGATATAGATCTGAGTGTCATCTGCATAGTTGTGGTAAGACACATTATTGCTGCGTATTAACTGGCCTAACAGCAGCATGTAGAGATTGAACAACAGGGGTCCCAGGATTGACCCCTGGGGCACCCCACAGGTCAGGGACATTTTATCTGATATACATTTTCCAATTTCAACAAAGTACTCCCTGTTTTCTAAATAGGACCTTGTAGTGGTGTTATGGTGGTGTGGTGGTGGTGTTGTGGTGATGGTGTTGTAGTGGTGTTATGGTGGTGGTGTTGTAGTGGTGTTATGGTGGTGTTGTAGTGGTGTAATGGTGGTGTTGTGGTGCTGGCATTGTAGTGGTGTTATGGTGGTGTTGTAGTGGTGTTGTGGTGGTGTTATGGTGGTCTTGTAGTGGTGTTTTGTTGGTGTTGTGGTGGTAGTGTTGTGGTGATGGTGTTGTAGTGGTGTTATGGTGGTGTTGTAGTGGTGTTATGGTGGTCTTGTGGTGGTGTTGTAGTGGTGTTGTGGTATTGTTGTAGTGGTGTGTTGGGGTGTTGTAGTGATGTGGTGGTGTTGTGGTGGTGTTATGGTGGTGTTGTAGTGGTGTTAGTGTGATGTTGCAGTGGTGTTATGGTGGTGTTGTGGTGGTATTGTGGTGTTATGGTGGTGTTGTTGTAGTGGTGTGTAGTGGTGTTGTAGTGATGTTATGGTGGTGGTGTTGTGGTCATGGTGTGGTGATGGTGTGGTGGTGGTAGTGTTATGGTGGTGTTGTGGTGATGTTATGGTGGTGTTGTAGTGGTGTTATGGTGGTGTTGTAGTGGTGTTATGGTGGTGTTGTAGTGGTGTTATGGTGGTGTTGTAGTGGTGTTGTGGTGGTGTTGTAGTGGTGTTATGGTGGTGTTGTAGTGGTGTTGTGGTGGTGTTGTAGTGGTGTTATGGTGGTCTTGTGGTGGTGTTGTAGTGGTGTCGTGGTGGTGTTGTAGTGGTGTGTTGGGGTGTTGTAGTGATGTGGTGGTGTTGTGGTGGTGTTAGTGTGGTGTTGTAGTGGTGTTATGGTGGTGTTGTTGTGGTGGTGTTATGGTGGTCTTGTGGTGGTGTTGCAGTGGTGTTATGTTGGTGTTGTGGTGGTATTGTGGTGTTATGGTGGTGTTGTTGTAGTGGTGTGTAGTGGTGTTGTAGTGATGTTATGGTGGTGGTGTTGTGGTTGTGGTGTGGTGGTGGTAGTGTTATGGTGGTGTTGTGGTGATGTTATGGTGGTGTTGTAGTGGTGTTATGGTGGTGTTGTAGTGGTGTTATGGTGGTGTTGTAGTGGTGTTATGGTGCTGTTGTGGTGGTGTTGTAGTGGTGTTGTAGTGGTGTTATGGTGGTGTTGTAGTGGTGTTGCGGTGGTGTTGTGGTGGTGTTATGGTGGTGTTGTAGTGGTGTTGTGGTGGTGTTGTGGTGGTGTTATGGTGGTGTTGTTGTAGTGGTGTTAAGGTGGTGTTGTGGTGGTGTTATGGTGGTGTTGTAGTGGTGTTATGGTGGTGTTGTAGTGGTGTTGTGGTGGTGGTGTTGTAGTGGTGTTATGATGGTGTTGTGGTGGTGTTGTGGTGGTGTTATGGTGGTGTTGTTGTAGTGGTGTTAAGGTGGTGTTGTGGTGGTGTTGTGTCACTGTTCTGGGAGATCCTGTTCTTCTTCTTCTCTACAATAACAAACTCGTTCTTTGGACTTGTTTACTGCTCGTGTGACTCAGTGGCTCTTTGACCTGGTGGAGGAGCACGTGGCCTCAGACACACAACACGGCTCACAGTCTAACTGTTTAGTCCTGTGTACTTCAAGAACTACTACAACTTTTACTACGTCTACTACGACTGTTACTATGACTGTTAATACACCTAGTACTACTGTTCTGCTACTACTGCGAATATTTTCTCATACATATACTTTTGTTAAGTACCTGGACAGACATTTTACCCCCAGTGCCTGTTCTACTCACAGTCATGAAATGGTAGTAACAGGTAGGGCATCTGGGGTAAAAACATAGACTGTAGTTATACTCTGTGGGTACAACTCTACAAAAAAACAACACAAAAAAAAACAGTTCTTGTTTGCTGCGGTGTTCTCAGACAAAAGAGGAACTTCCAAATACGAAATACTGCCACATATACAAAAACACTTGGTGAGTTTTACCTAATGTGTTTCTTAATGCAGTGTTTTTGATACTGTGTTAAAATTTCATTAAGTAACTTTTCGGGTGGAGGCTCTGCCATCTGCTTGTCTCCATGGAAATGTTATTACTTTTTCTTGAATGTTTTACAGTTCAGCATTAAGCTTGTCTATCTTCATAAAGGCAAAAAGGGGGCACAACTAAGCCAAATTACAGGTAAGATCTGTGGCGAGGCGACCCCGTTCACTGTAAGAACACATGCTTTTCATTTTTATTTTTAGCGATTAAAACTGAACAAATAATTGCTATATAAGTTTAATATCTGACTGAGGAACAGTTCAGGCAAAACAACGTCTCCATGGAGACAGGCAGACAGCAGCCTCCCACCAAAAAAGTTACAGAGTGCACCTTTAACCTGAGAGAGTGAGTGAATACATCATATCTTTGTCGGTGGATTGGTTTACATGTGGAGATGACTAATGTGTTTTCAGGTGAAACTCAGGCTTGTTTAGTCAGAGTTAGTCATAAGCTCAGGCTTTGTAAGGGAATGACAGAAACAAGAGAAACAAGACACGAGCACTGGATAAACATCAGAGTCGTGTGCCACCCTCATCGTGCCACCCCCTTTGTGCCACTCCAGAGCAAGTCCGTGCTGTCAGGCGATGGTAGTGGTGCCAGGTAAAACCTGACTGTATAAAGAAGTGGACTAAGGGAGTGTGATGTCACCCCAAATGAAGCTCATTGAGGCTAGCAGTTATAAAGTCCGATTTGGAGCTGAGTTCCATATTTGGAATTCCGACCACGAGTATCATAGCAACCAAAGAGCCAATCCAGAATGAGCTTGTTGAAGGTAACGAACCTTCCAGCTCAGACCACTGGTTTAGCAGGGAGCGGACACTTAGCAACGCTGAGAATTAAACCTGTTGCTTAGGCTAACGGGAGCGACCTCGGGGAAAGAAGGTGCCTGATTTGTCTGTTATATCTTGATTTACAGTCACAATAGTGAAATAAATACCCCAGGATCAAGCAGAGCAGGTTAATATGAACATTTAAGACCAAAATGACGAGTCTGACAACAGCAGTTACAGAGAGAGAGGGGACACAGTTTTTCAGTAGAAAGTGAATTGGAGCCAGAGTTGATGGAAACAGAAGTGCGCCCATGATCACTTTCCATGTAGAACACAGTGGCTAGCAGGTTAGCTATGTCCATGTACACTCACCTAAAGGATTATTAGGAACACCTGTTCAGTTTCTCCTTAATGCAATTATCTAATCAACCAATCACATGGCAGTTGCTTCAATGCATTTAGGGGTGTGGTCCTGGTCAAGACAATCTCCTGAACTCCAAACTGAATGTCAGAATGGGAAAGAATGGTGATTTAAGCAATTTTGAGCGTGGCATGGTTGTTGGTGCCAGATGGGCCAGTCTGAGTATTTCACAATCTGCTCAGTTACTGGGATTTTCACGCACAACCATTTCTAGGGTTTACTAAGAATGGTGTGAAAAGGGAAAAACATCCAGTATGTGGCAGTCCTGTGGGCGAAAATGCCTTGTTGATGCCAGAGGTCAGAGGAGAATGGGCCGAGTGATTCAAGCTGATAGAAGAGCAACATTGGCTGAAATAACCACTCTTTACAACCGAGGAATGCAGCAAAGCATTTGTGAAGCCACAACACACACAACCTTGAGGTGGATGGGCTACAACAGCAGAAGACCCCACCAGGTACCACTCATCTCCACTACAAATAGGAAAAAGAGGCTACAATTTGCACGAGCTCACCAAAATTGGATATTTGAAGACTGGAAAAATGTTGCCTGGTCTGATGAGTCTCGATTTCTGTTGAGACATTCAAATGGTAGAGTCAGAATTTGGCATAAACAGAATGAGAACATGGATCCATCATGCCTTGTTACCACTGTGCAGGCTGGTGGTGGTGGTGTAATGGTGTGGGGGATGTTTTCTTGGCACACTTTAGGTCCCTTAGTGCCAATTGGGCATCGTTTAAATGCCACGGGCTACCTGAACATTGTTTCTGACCATGTCCATCCCTTCATGACCACCATGTACCCATCCTCTGATGGCTACTTCCAGCAGGATAATGCACCATGTCATAAAGCTCCAATCATTTCAAATTGGTTTCTTGAACATGACAATGAGTTCACTGTACACTGTAGTTCTGAAGGTGAAAGGGGGTCAAACACCGTATTAGTATGGTGTTCCTAATAATCCTTCAGGTGAGTGTATATATACAGTCTATGTGTAAAATGGGTGGTATTTCCAGAAAAGCCACACACCTTCAGTAAATACTTAATGACTTGTTTTGCCCTGATAAGATAAGGTCCTTCCTTTTCCTCCTGAGAGTTGCTGGATGAGTTTAAATAGACAGCAAACATGTTAATGAGTTATAAAGGTTTATGAATATTGTCTTGGTAAAAATAACTTTATGGGTTTTTCTCACACACACATTACATCACAGCGCCTTAAAGGGGAAGTGTAGAATCTGAGGTCGCAGTCACACTCATAAACAGGTTTGTGGCAGTTCTCAAGATTCTCTGCAGTTTTTTGGTTATAGTATTAATTAGGCTTATGTTAAAGGTGCACTATGGAACTTTTCTGGTGAAGAGTCCGCCACCTGGTCTAAAGTTAGTTGTACCTCGCTGTTTGGAGGGTACTAGCTTCCAAAGGGTCAGTCCAGTACAGTCTGGCTCCAGGCTTGGTTAAAACGACGAAACTGATGATTGGACAAGAGAGAAAAAGGAGATATAAACAGAAAACGATAATCTCTCACCAAACGCTGACCTGATCTCGTCATAGGCTGCTGTTTTTTACAGTCATGTGACTTGTGAGTCGACATGCTCTGCAAAACACAGCTAGTTCATGTTAGCAGCTGTTTCCTGTTTATTGCACTCGCGCCAAGATCAAAAATATGATATTTCCAGAGCGTAATGCAGCTGACAGAGCCAAACCCTAAGAGTTACATAAAGAGAGGTTAAGGCTCAATAAATAAAAATACAGAAACAGCTGAAGTTTTGTGTTTTAGCCTCGTCTCAGTGACACAAACTTGAAAATGAAAAATGTGAATTGCTCATATAGGCCCATAGACTGTATATATAAATGGACATAGCTAACGCGCTAACTGTTGCGTTGCAAATAGGAAGTGATCATGGAAGTATTCTGGCCCCAATTCATTTTTGACTGAAAAACTCTGGCCCCTTTCTGCAACTGCTGCCATCAGACTCGTCATTTTGGTCTTAAATGTTCGTATTAACCTGCTCTACATGATCCTGGGGTTTTTATTTCACTATTGTGTCTGTAAATCAAGGTATGAACATTAATAACAGACAAATCAGGTGCCTTCTTTCCCCGAGGTCGCTCCTGCTAGTGTTAGCAACAGGTTTGATTGACAGCATTACTAAGCGTCCAGTCCCTGCTAAATCAGTGGTGAGGATGGGGAAGGGCTGTTATCTTCAGCAGCTTCATTCCAGATTGGCTCTTTGGTTGCTATGATACTCGCGATTGAAATTCCCAATATGGAACTTGGCTCCAAATTGGCCACTATAACTGCTCTAGCCTCAATGAGCTTCATTTGACTGGAGCTGAACACTGTGAAATCACACTCATTTAGTCTACTTCTTTATACAGTCTGTGGATGGACCGTATTGTTAAAAGTATGATTTTGATTTTATTCATTAAGAAAACGTGTTTTGATGTGAGCTGCACCAAGGTCCCGTGCCAATGGAATTGTTCAGCATTTCCACAGTGTGACATTAAAATTCTCTATCTCCATGGTATGGCATGGTGTGCTTTTATTTGAACAGGGACAGTGCACAACATTACATTGACCTTAAAAAACAGGAAAGATGTATGGTACCAGGTTATAGCAAAAATACTCATTTCCACCTGTAGTCCCTGGACAGGCTGATGTTAAGTAAAAGTAACAGTTTGGTGTAGATGGATCAAAGACCTGTAAACATATGGTACATACATCTAGTACAACACATCTCACCTCTCAAATACGACATTTCTAAAAACATTCAGTTCACACACATACACAACAATACACTAATACACCAATACACAACAATAGGTACAAACTTGCTTTCATATTAGCCATTTCTGTGTTACATGTGCAAACTTTTGAAAACTTGCAAAACGTGCATCAGCAATAAACCCAGTAAACATCACGCTTCTCAGCCCTTTCTGTGACCTCTGCTGTTAGGACTTGTTCCTGTAACCTGATGTGAAGAAGAGGCCAATTCATCCAGAGCGATGAAGAACCCATGTGAGCAGAACACTCATAATCACACTGCACCAGGGAGATGACCACGACATGAGTAAAAACAAAATAAAACACTGGAATATTTGACTAAAATTTGAAAAGAAACAATACATCACCTTGGGGTTAGACTGCTGCCCCCAAGGAAGAAGATGTATGGGCACAAGAACGATTCAGACAGTAGATTCAGCTCTGTGGGATATTTAGGAGGCTCTACAAATGGAGGAATCGCTTTCAGAAAGTATTTAGTTTGTTTTGTGAAAGTGAAAATGAGCGTCCAAAAATAATAAAATAATAGAAATCAAAATGTTTTTTGTACACATGAGACATATTCATTCTAACCCCAATACTGACTTTACATGTGGAGTAGTGGCTGTAGTGCTGGAGTCCATTAATGGGCAACAGTGGCTCAGTTGGTAGAGCGTTATTTGAAGGTTGGCGGTTCAAATCCAACTCTCTGTTGTTTACTGTTTACTGCTGCGTTCACAGTTGTTTTTGCTTTAGGGAGACACTGGCATCAGATATCAGCACCAATACTAAATATTTGATCGATCCCAAGATATCGGTTCAGTCCATACAACACCACCATTTTGGTCCATAAACTGGTGTAATAAGATGGTTTAATTACAATATTGGCCTAAAAAACCTCATCATTTTGAACTCATATTTTTCCTATCTCAATTTTTTCCACGATATTTTTTTTTTGTCTTTTTCCAGAGCCAAGCCCAAGTGTGTTTTAGTTGACTCATCATGTTTTGTAGATGATGAGGATTTCTATGGAACAACAGCAGAAAGAGGACTGAGGGAGTGAGCTGAAGATCTGGTATTCTTTGGTATTTAACTGTAAAAAGTCAGATTAAACTCATGAGTCACAAGTTTAATCAGGCTTTATATAAATGCAATGTTCCCGCCTCCTTTTTTCAGCATAAATAGTAGTTTTTGCATGAACTCCCTCTGCAGGAGTCTTGTGAGTGCAATGTTTTTGGTCAGCTAAACGATGGGCAGGACATGTCGACTAGTTCTTAAAGTTTGCTATGGTGTTATTACATCATAGGGGGCTCAGTTGGTGATCCAAAGGTTGGCAGTTCGAGTCCCATTCTCGATATAAATGTCATTAGTAAAGTGATTTGAGCCTCGAAGGTGGAAAAGGGATGTATAAAAATGTGAAGAATTACAATTTACCATGTCCATTTGCTTTGAATGTTCTGCCCTTCGGCCAATGTGGCTCCATGTAAACATTTCAATCATAAATAACTCTGTGAAATAAGAGGACTGGATCTGCAGCAGCAGAAACACTAAACACAACACTGCATTTTGTACTGAAAGAAAATGTAAAATACTGGAGGCAGATGGCCCCTGAATACCACACGGCCTCACTCACACTCCACACTGGAACTTTCTGTGTGGGCTTTGTGCAGCGGCTCAAAATGGCCGTTCATTCATTCATTCATTCACAGGAGAGCGTCAGCTGCCCGTCCTGAGCTGTCCCTATGCCATCTCCTGTGGACTACACGCTGCTCTGACCGGGTCAGGGACACTGGGGCTGTTTGAAAATGAAGCCTTAAATTAAGATTATAATGGTACGGCTGTATATATGAGCATGTTATAATGATTTATGATACGTTTTGCACATAGACTGTATGAAGTAAATGAAGCTCATCGAGGGTAGCAGTTATAGGGGCCAATTTGGAGCTCAGTTCTATATTTGGGATTCT
This sequence comes from Periophthalmus magnuspinnatus, assembly GCF_009829125.3. Lineage (NCBI taxonomy): Eukaryota > Metazoa > Chordata > Actinopteri > Gobiiformes > Gobiidae > Periophthalmus > Periophthalmus magnuspinnatus. Next base: position 1,888,099 of record NC_047131.1, on the reverse strand, counting down.
GACCACGAGTATCATAGCAGAGCCAATCCAGAGCAAGGCTGTAGAAGTTGAGGCTATTCCTGCAACGCTGGTTTAGTGGACGCTTAGTGACGCTGTCAATCAAACCTGTTACTAACGTTAGTGGGAGTGACCTTGAGGAAAAGAAAGCACCTGATTTGTCTGTTATTAATGTTCATATCTTGATTTACAGACATAATAGTGAAATAAAACCCCCAGGATCATGTAGAGCGGACCGACAGTTTTCTAATGTAAAGTGAATTGAAGCCAGAGTCGATGGAGCCGGAAACGCGTCTGTGCTCACACCTTTACTGGCTAGCAGGTTGCCTATGTCCATTTATATACACAGTCTAAGATTTTGCATCAGCTCTGCCTCCAGTCTTGCAGTCTTGTAATTCCTCTTAAGTATGGCTGGTGATTTGCACCGATCCACAGCTTTAAAAAACATCAGTTAAAAAGATAAATTAAATAAAACTATCAATATATTGTATTTGTGACCTAAAATGTCCTTACACTGCAGTCTATCCAGGACCAGCAAACGCACAGACCATTAGACTGACCACACTGAAACACTGTGATGCTGCTGTGTTCATAATCACAGCCTGGAAACAAGCAGAAGGTTAAACATTTCACAAAGTCTGTGACCGACTTATTTTTGTACGAATCTCGTTCCTCACTTGTGTCTATACGGAGTCCTCAGATGCCCCCTCCTGCACACTGGCACTGGCTGGCATGGACACGGCTAGAACGCTTCACAGAAATGGCACCAAACGGAACAGTCCGGTGCTTGAGCGGGTGAAATGTGGCTTCATATTTGATCCCTCTCTCATGTTGTACGCGGTGGAGTGTTGTCTGGGTGTGTGGTGGATGCTGTGGGAGTTTTATCTTAGGTCATTTCAGGTCATCGGTATTGTTTAGCCGAATCTCAGCGCGTCACCGTCACCAAAAGTACTCCCTGTTCTCCTACCTCCCCAAACAGGTGGATGCGCCTCGGTGTGTGGGACTTTGAGTGGTTGTGTCCAATCTTTTATGTCATAACCAAAAACGCGACCAAAAACGATAATCATTTTGGTGGCGCGTTAAACTGAGCAAAGGGACAAAATGTTCTGGCGCGTGCGGAGCAGCCCTCGGTTCCGGGCGCGAGTGAATGCCACTGCGGTGCACGTGCGTGTCGCGAGGAGGGCTCCATCATCTGAATGCACGGTGGCAACCTGCGGTGAAACTTTTCAAGACAAGTCTAGTATGGAGAGGGTGCATTTGGGGACAGGTTACAGCCAATGAACGAGCGCGCCATGACGCTGCGCACCGGCGGCAGCAGCGGCACGCCCCCAGCATGGATACAGAGAGCAGGAACAGGCGCTCCGGAGACACGCTCACGGTTCTGTGCGGGAGAGTCGGAGCCGAGATGGGAGTTAACACCTCGGAGCCGGGAGAATGATCCTGTTTGGCGCTTTGTAGCGGAATAAGCAGAGTGCGCTGCTTTTGCTGTGCGCGTAAAGGGAGGTGTGCGCTGGTTTGTGTAAGAGGCGTTTCTCTCACAGGATGTGGGTGATACTGGAGGCCGGTGGGTAAGATCATAAACTCAGATGAGAACCACCTCCTCCTCCTTCAGCTGTGCTACACAAAGGGAACCACGAAACAAACTACTTTTCAGCGCCTCAACAGTCGCGTTCATTTTGAATGTCAGTGATCAGCGGGAGGGGCTTTTTAAAAGACAAAATGGATCACTTTGCAGCAGAGTGCCTTGTCTCCATGTCCCACCGCGCAGTTGTCCACGCGCCTAAAGGGAACCGAGAGATTAAGCCTGAGCTCCCGTGCTCACCGAAGCCCGGGGAGGACCTCAAAGAGCCTCTGGTGAGGGACAACTCCTCGCTTTTCGTCGTAGCGAGAATTCTGGCAGATTTCAACCAACAACAGACTCCAGCTAACAATGTTGCTGCTATTGAACAGGCTAAGATGATAAAGGATGACAGCACGAACCTCAGAGATGATGATGGAAACTCTGCCACACCTACCACCATCTCCGACCCCGCGCTCAAACAAAGAGGCAAAAGGAGCCGAGGGCGCAGTGAGCTCGAAACGCCGCAGAAAAAGCACAAATGCCACTATTCAGGATGCGAAAAAGTTTATGGAAAATCGTCCCACCTCAAAGCCCATCTAAGGACACACACAGGTCAGTGCGTGGCTGCGGTGCGGGTTGTGCTAATAACTTGGTACATGTGCAAACGCAAGACACAATATGAGACATGTTCAGGTTTATTTACCAAGTGTTTCAGCTGTAATAGGCAGTCTACTATTTTGGGGAGAGGCGGGGGTGTCGGGTCAACCAAGGATACACCCCGACCCAAACACAATAAGTCCAGAGCGCGCGCCACATCGCCGCCGTTCATAAATACGTTGCTTCATTTAAGTATTACAAACTTTTTAGAAATGAGCTTTTATAATCAAGGGGGAGGGTGAGAGGCGAAACGTGCCACTCCCACTCAAGTGGAGCTTTGTCGGGGCGTTAACCACTCCAGCCCCCCCGTGCGCCTCGCGTTTGGGGACGGGCTGCAGTGTGCCGTTCCACATTTCCTGCCTTCTCAAATGCGTTTGTTTTGTTTACGTCTGCGCTGAAGTGACACGTAAAGAAAAATCACACAGTAACAACGCGACACATAAAGAGGATGCGCCTGTCCTGCGCCGGCCCCTCAGAGCTAAAGTCCACATCTGGACGCGCGCATTCCGCCGCTGCTCGCCGGGCCGGACAGGCGCGTGTAAAGGGGAAGTATTGGGCATAGAGCGGTGCCCGTCTGCCCACAGCCCTTTGTTTTGATGCGCCACACCCCCGCGAGACGCACACTGCCAGCTGATCTGGCCAGCAACAGACTGAGCTAGCAGAGCCACGACGCACTGGCTTCTACTGCAGGTCCCCTCCACTATGCAGTCAGGCTAAACACACCCAGTTTGAACAGGGTTATTGTAGGCCAGGGAAGAGCTCAACAACAGTACAATACCCATAATGCAATACCAGAGGAACCCCGCGTGCACGAGGCAGAAACAGTGGGTGGACACATCACAGCGCGCATTTACAGTCATTACCATTATGAACAGACACATTCAACCCATTATCCACAGTGACAAGAAGGGCATCTGGCTTAAAATCAACCCACTCGAATGCAAAATGGATGAGTCTATACATAATGATTCATGTTTCTATTTGTCAATATTTGCTGCAGGTCATGTTTGAGGATAAACAGTGGTGTGGTGCAGTACATTTAGGGCTGTTTCAGAGCCAGGAGCCTGGAAAACATCTTGTTCTGTTGAGCAATAATGAGATTTGAAACAACACTGAGATAAATATATGTCATTTGCCCAGTTGGAATAACCTGCAGAATAATGGCTCATTGTTGTGTATGTTTCCTGCATGTACATCAGTGTAGAGCAGTGGTGTTGCACAGGTCTGTGTGGTGAGCTCAGGTTCCTCCTCTCTGTGCGTCTTTGTAGTCGGCTCCTCTCTTGTGCTTTCAGACGAGGACACACTGTTCCGATCCCACTGCTCCCAGCGCTCAGAAGCATCTTTGATAAAAACTGCCTTGCCAAACGTGAAGCGAGCTCTTTCTCCTCAAACCCTCTCAGTCTCCCTCTGCCCCCTCCCCTTCCTTCCAAACCTCCCACTACCACGTCTTTGAGAACACTTTTATCGTTTCTCTCTTTGTTCCAGCGTGGGACAGAGTGCGTTGGCTTTGTTGTGGACTTGCGATGCTGTTTTGATGGGATGACTTCAGAATATGGGTCATGTAAGTTCAGGGGCTCAGCTACAGCCAACCTTGCAGTATCTAGTGTCCAAAGCCTCAGTGTGAGCTTCCTCTCAGGCAGCACCAGTCGAGTACAGAACGAGCGGATCCCAGCTCCCATCCAACAACTGAACAGCGTCCTCACATGACCCTCAAAAGCCCAGCTCTCACTCTACTACTGTATGTACCATTTTGAGCGTAAGATGAGTTCATGAATGGCGGCAGCTACTTAGAAAAAAATCAATGTATTTTTTCACATAATGCATTTGAACTTACGTCAGTAGTCAGACAGGGCTGAGACTATGCTATGAGTAACCTTGAGGAGCAGGACATGTTGTTCTTACAGTGACTCATGTAAGATCCAGGTAAAATTTGCATCAAAAAAAAAAAAAAAGACAAAAAAAAAAAAGAAAAAACAACAAAAACCTGCCTCCATCTTGGGGCTGGGTGACATGGCAAAAGAACCAATCACAATTTTTGATTTGGTTATAAACAAATACATAGGCCTTGTAATAATAAGATTAAACCCCTAGAGACATTAGAAGAGACATTATAGCTGTGCCCATGTTCCCCATATGGCATTAATACACATATATGTCTTACATTCATTCAGTTGCAGGTGTGTACGTTTCACTATAGACCACAGACTGTATAAAGAAGTGGACTAAGTTAGTGTGACGTCACCCACAGCGTTCGGCTCTAAATAAAGCTCATCGCGGCTAGAGCAGTTATAGCGGCCAATTTGGAGCCTAGTTGCATATTAGGAATTCCGACTGCGAGTATCATAGCAACCAAAGAGCCAGGCGGTAGTGAGGCTGTTGAAGGTAACACCCCTTTCCGCCCGCACCGCTGGTTTAGTAGGGAGCGTGAGCTTAGCAACGCTGTCAATCAAACCTGTTGCTAACGCTAGTGGGAGTGACCTTGGGGAAAGAAGACGCCTGATTTGTCTGTTATTAATGTTCATATCTTGATTTACAGACACAATAGTGAAATAAAAGCCCCAGGATCATGTAGAGCGGGTTAATACAAACATTTAAGACCAAAATGATGAGTCTGACAGCAGCAGTTACAGAGAGAGAGGACACAGTTTTTCAATAGAAAGTGAATTGGAGCCAGAGCTGATGGAGCCGAAGTGTGCACATGATCATTTTATATTTTGATATAAATATCCGGTGGCTAGCAGGTTAGCTATGTCCATTTATATATAACAGTCATATTTGCAATGGTTGATTCTCCCAATTTAGCACCACTGAACCAGTCAGCACAGAGCTGTGAATCATAGGGTCCCTCATGATTCAATATGATTCATGGCTGATAATACGATACTATCACGATACATGCAGTGATCGATATATAGCACAATATGCAAAATGCATTTTAGCAACAGTATGTCTTTGTTTAACCAAAACCTGTGCAAAGTTAAAATGAAATACACAAAAAAAAGGAAATGAAAGGAAAAAAATTTAGGAACCTCCTTGAACTTGATTTATTTACCTTTTCTCATCTGTCTAAAATTTCTGCCTTTTATTTCTTTAGTTTTTTTCTGTTTTATTGCTTACTTGCCCATACACACACAAACATGCACACACACATATACACACTCACATATACACAGACACATACACACAGATGCCAGTCGTATTGTCTCTTCGTCCTCTTCAAACCCTGATGTCTGCTCTCGCTTCTCCCTCAAGTCAAAATCTCAGTTTTTCATTTAAGGGACTGTTTGTACTGTCTCTAATATCACAATATAAATAAATAAATAAATAAATAAATAAATAAATAAATAAATAAATAAATAAATAAATAAATAAATAAATAAATAATAATAATAACAACAATAATAATAATAGTATGAATTACATGACCAGGCAAAAGTTTGGACATACCCTCTCATTCATTTTTTTAAAATTTTTTTTTATTTTTACCACTTTCTACACTTTAAATACACACATGAGACATAAGATATATGAAGCAGATATATGGCATTTTGTAGGAATTTGAGGATTTGAATATAAAATTTAACAAAATAGTTATTTACCTTTTTTCCTTCACTACACAATTCCACAGATCTGACTTATCATATCTGATGCCTTAGAAAGTTGTAAACAGAAAGAGAAAAACAACACTGAACGAGAGGGGCGTGTCCAGACTTTAACCTGTTTGAATCATGAAAACACTAAACATGTCAGGTGTTCTGCATAAACCAGTTTCCTTCTAGTAAATACACAACACAAGTGCAGTGCCATCACAAAATAGATTCAGATAGATCAGCACATGCAGTACCACCACATGTCAATATTTCTGTATTTTTGTACAGCATATCTTTAAAAGCCAGAGTTCTTTTATTCTTAGTTACGTGAGATAAATACGATCATATGGCTCATTTTGTATCAGTGTTTTTTAGGCAGCCACATTTTCTTCGTTTTAGTCACAAATAGTAGTGACTATACTGCAGCTGAAGTACAGTACTTAAAGGAAGTAATATTCAAATACTAAAAGTTGTTTCTGTTGAATCCAGTGGAGTTGTCTAGATGCACGGTCCTGGTCTGTTTGGATTTCAGAAATGAAATGAGCAGCACCCAGAGAAGGTTTTCAATGTTTGATTTTGTGACATTGCTACCACTTTAATACAACACATACAACTGTATTAAAGGTCTTGTATCACACAAATGGACTCGTATGAGCTTTACGTGTGTTCTAATGCTGTTACCTCCCCAAAAAAGACCTGGAGTTGTGTTTTGTTTCATTCACACATGTTTGAGTAACCCTTTATTATTAGTCTGTCTACATCTCCATAGCTCAAAATGCTCTGTTCCACCTTGTGATGTCATGAAGTGGTATCTTTCAAGTTAACAGCTCCTTTAGTTCAGTAGATTGACAATTCCAGGACTGAAATGATCCAAATGATTCTAGTGAAGGTGTATGGAATTTAAAAACACAGTGGAGCACTTCCTGTATTACCACTTAATGACATCACAAGGTGGAACAGTGTGTTTTTTGAGAGAAGAACTCAGCCTAAATATGCAGGGTTTGTGTGTTAAACATGTGAATGAAACAAAACACAACTCCAGGTCTGTTTGTGATGAGGAAACAGATGAGTAAACAGTGTGATATGGCCCTTTAAGAACACTTAACATGTTCTGCTGTAAAACTCTGCTTACCTGTGTATCGTGTTAAACATATCATGAGCTCAAATTCTGTTGGGTGCGTCTCAGTTGCAGAAACAGGGAGCAGACAAGGCTCTGCAGACGGTGAGGTCGGTGGGCGGAGACTGGGGTTAGCAGCAAAGCCTTTGTCTGCTCCTCACACTCACACGATGTGGGTGAAAACACATGCTTCCACAGCTTAAAATGAAACTCAATTCATGTCTTATCAGTTAGTCTGTGTTTCAGTTTAAACTTTTGGCATTAGTTTTGTGTGTGTGTGCTAGCCCTCCCTGTGTGATCCATACATGTGGATCTGTGGAGGCCTCGTCTTGTTGTGACAGCGTCGATATTCCTCAGACAAAGCTCATAATGGGAGAGTTTACAGTTGGGTTGAGGTTTTGTCTAGACTCTTTTGTGTCGCTCCATGTGAAGCATAGATGTAGTTCTGTCACATTATGTTCCTCACTCGAAGAACGCCATGGCACCTGGAGGATCCACACTGACACTGAAGTTAAATTATGCTATATTCCACTTAAAGCTAAAGCGTGCCCAGCTCCGGTGTGGTCCTGTGTGGATGCCAGCCCCTCACACTGGCTCTACTGTTTGGAGATGGTTTCCTGGTGGTTTCCTGGTGACTGTGGCTCCGCCCTCTCACACAGAGGTCAGTGTTACCTGCCACAGCTCAGCCCCAGGCCCCTCACAATCTGTTCAGAGCATGTGCAGCTTTATGTGATGTGTGGAACTAGTCGTGCGTGAATGGAGCACACTGTACTGAAGGCTTAGGGGCCCGCAGGCTGTATTCTTTAGCTGCCCTTGGACAGTGGCATAAAGACCGTTCTGTTGGACCCTCACTCACAGGAACATGGGTCCAGACCAGTGCGGTGGTAGCTTTAACCTCCAACCCAACAGGAGCATCTCTGAGGAGGCGCTGTACAAAGAGGCTGGTGCAGGAGGTGGAGTGGGAGGTGGGGGTGAGGGTAGATACTGTCAATGCCTTCCATTGATGTAGGTCATTTATTCAGCTGCGTTTGAAGCTAATCTGATTAACGTTCGTAGAGCTATGACCTCGTCCTCATAACAGCCCCATCTCCACTGGCTCAGTTCGTTTACACAGCACGTCCTGACCACATGACTCGATGTATTGTGCCCTGACGTCTGTGGGGTTCTTCTGTGGCAGACACACAATGGGGCGTGGCCTTCACTGAAACATGAGGACTTTTCCACAGGGAGGAAACATCTTGATTTGAGTGAGTTGAGTTCAGCTCAGACTCAGCTGCGGACATGAGTTTACACGAGGGCCAGTGGAGGAGCTGCTTCATGTGGTCACAGCTCCAGCCGCAGACTCTAAACATGTTTTATCACTGACTCTGCGGCACATCCAGGTTAAAGGTCATCATCATGTAATCTCAGACGCTCTCAATGTCAGGAGTCCACTCTGACTAATGAAACCAAATGGATGCGATGGTCTGTCCAGAGCAGCTCCACTTCCCATAAAGAGTTAAACAAGCTAATGTACAGTGACAGGATCATGTCAGGAGTGTGTGCTGCGTTCACACAGTCAGCATTTCCCAGGCCGTGTGAGTGAAGCAGAGTGATGTGTTGTTGTGGTGGGAGGACTCTTCCTGGAACAGCTTCAGTCTGTTGAAATGGTGAGTTTTGTGTGTGACCCCAGCCACATCTGAAATCCGTCAGTCAAAACATGCTGTGGGTATTTTTAGCCTGAGGTCAGATGTTTGTATTATTCCGAATGCGTCAGTTGGAATCGGCTGCAGGTCACGGTCTGTGGGGCTAAATGACAGGACACAAGTTTGTTCCAGTTATGGTTTTCTTCTCTGAATGCAAAATATATTTCTTGTTCCTGTTTTTGTGTGACTGCGGCACTGGCAAAGTGTAGATAATCTGTAATGTTCTGTTCCTTTCAAACCTTAAGTGGACACAGCGTTATGAAACAACCGTGTGACTGCGGTCCGAGCCTGGGAACGCTTCAGGAATGCTGCCGTCTCCAAAGAGTCCCTAATACCTACATCACACAGGAGACGATGCGGGAGGGCGATATGTCTCGAGATGTGTGGATGTCTTTACAGTTCATTCAAAAATGGGTTCTTTTGGTGTGAGTTCTTTGGGTTCCTCCACCTGCTCGTCTCCATGGTGATACTGTTGTTGCTTTCCCTTGAATGTTCCACACTGCATCTTTAAACTCATTATAATTTCAAGGTATTTTTGAACAGTAAAAACTGCAATAGAATAGATCAGATTAAACCCATACTGTGGAACAATGGAGACAAAAAAAAAGTTTCATGGTGAACCTTTAAAGGGCCCATATCACCAGGCCCAGCCTATAAGCAGACAAAGCAGCAGCTTAGGGTCCCAAGACCAACAGAGGGCCCCCATACATTTATTTTGAAAATAATATAATACATCAGGTTTCCCCTCCCCGAACCGCCACCTTAACGTGGTGGAGGGGTTTGAGCACCCGAATGATCCTGGGAGCTATGTTGTCGGGGGCTTTATGCCCCTGGTAGGGTCACCCATGGCAAACAGGTCCTGGGAGACGGGTCTGACTAAGAGCGGTTCAGAAGCCCCACATGAAGAGAGAAACAACGAGGCCAGTTATGTCGCCCGGACTGGCGTTACTGGGGCTCCACCCTGGAGCCAGGCCTGGGGTTGGTGCTCGGCAGCGAGTGCCTGGTGGCCGGGCCTTTCCCCACGGGGCCCGGCTGGGCCCAGCCCGAAGAAACGACGTCGGGCCGTCCTCCCTTGGACCCACCACCTGCGAGAGGAGCCATGAGGGGTGGGTGCAGAGAGATCTGGGCAGCAGTCGAAGGCAGGGACCCCGACGACCGGATCTCCGGACATGGAGACTAGCTCTGGACCCCTGGAATGTCACTTCGCTGGGGGGGAAGGAGCCTGAGCTTGTGCGGGAGGTTGAGCGTTACCGGCTAGATATAGTCGGCCTCACCTCCACGCACAGCTTGGGCTCTGGAACCCAACTTCTTGAGAGGGGCTGGACTCTCCATTTCTCTGGCATTGCCTGCGGGGAGCGGCGGCGAGCTGGTGTGGGCTTGCTTATTGCCCCACAGCTCAGCCGCCACGTGTTGGAGTTCACCCCGGTGAACGAGAGGGTCGCGTCCCTGCGCCTTCGGGTTGGGGACAGGTCTCTCACTGTTGTGTTGGCCTACGGGCCAAACAGCAGTGCGGAGTACCCGGCCTTCTTGGAGTCCCTGGGAGGGGTACTAGACAGTGCACCAACCGAGGACTCCGTTGTTCTCTTGGGGGACTTCAATGCCCATGTGGCTAATGACGGTGACACTTGGAGGGGCGTGATTGGGAGGAATGGCCTCCCCGATCTGAACCCGAGTGGTGTTTTGTTATTGGACTTCTGTGCTAGTTACAGTTTGTCCATAACAAACACCATGTTCGAGCACAAGGGTGTCCATCGGTGCACGTGGCACCAGGACACTCTAGGTCGGAGGTCGATGATCGACTTTGTTGTCGTGTCATCTGACCTTCGACCGCGTGTCTTGGACACTCGGGTGAAGAGAGGGGCTGAGCTGTCAACTGATCACCACCTGGTGGCGAGTTGGATCCGCTGGCGGAGGAGGAAGCCGGACAGACCTGGCAGGCCCAAGCGCATCGTGAGGGTCTGCTGGGAACGTCTGGCTGAGCCCTCAACTCACAGCTCTGGGAGAGCTTCTCCCTGATCCCGGGGGGAGGCTGGGGACATGGACTCTGAGTGGGCCATGTTCTCCACCTCTATTGTGGATGCGGCTGCTCGTAGTTGTGGTCGTAAGGTATGCGGTGCTTGTCGCGCTTGTCCCCGAACCCGGTGGTGGACACCGGAAGTAAGGGATGCCGTCAAGCTGAAGAAGGAGTCCTATCGAGCCTTGTTGGCTCGTGGGACTCCTGAGGCAGCTGATGAGTACCGGCGGGCCAAGCGTGCCGTGGCTCGGGCAGTCACAGAGGCAAAAACTCAGGGTTGGGAGGAGTTCGGGGAGGCCATGGAGGAGGACTATCGGACGGCCTCAAAGAGATTCTGGCAAACCGTCCGACGCCTCAGGAGGGGGAAGCAGTGCTTCACCAACACTGTTTACAGTGCGGGTGGAGAGCTGCTGACCTCGACTGGGGATGTTGTTGGGTGGTGGAAGGAATACTTTGAGGATCTCCTCAATCCCACTGTCACGTCTTCCGAGGAGGAAGCAGAAACTGGGGACCTGGAGGCGGACTCATCCATCACCCTGGCTGAAGTCACTGAGGTGGTTGGCAAGCTCCTCGGTGGCAAGGCTCAGGGGGTGTTCGAGATCCGTCCTGAGCACCTCAAGTCTCTGGATGTTGTGGGACTGTCTTGGCTGACACGTCTCTGCAACATCGCGTGGCGGTCGGGGACAGTACCTGTGGAATGGCAGTGGTGGTCCCTCTGTGTAAGAAGGGGGACCGGAGGGTGTGTTCCAATTACAGGGGAGTCACACTCCTCAGCCTTCCCGGTAAGGTCTATTCCAGGGTACTGGAGAGGAGAATCCGACCGACAGTCAAACTTCGGTTTCAGGAGGAGCAGTGTGGTTTTTTTTTCCTGGTCGTGGAACACTGGACCAGCTCTATACTCTCCATCGGGTCCTCGAGGGTTCATCCGAGTTTGCCCAACCAGTCCACATGTGTTTTGTGGATCTGGAGAAGGCATTCAACCGTGTCCCTCGCGGTGTCCTTTAGGGGGTGCTCTGGGAGTATGGGGTCCGGGGCCCTTTGCTAAGGGCTGTCTGGTCCCTGTATGACCGGAGCAGGAGCTGTGTTCGCATTGCTGGCAGGATTTCATCTCTGTTGTTTGCAGATGATGTTGTCCTGATGGCTTCTTCGAGCCAGGAACTGCAGCAGGCACTGGGACGGTTTGCAGCCGAGTGTGAAGTGGCTGGGATGAAAATCAGTTCCTCCAAATCCGAGGCCATGGTTCTTGACTGGAAAAAGGTGGTTTGCCCTCTCTGGGTGGGTGGTGAGTCTCTGCCTCAAGTGGAGGAGTTCAAGTATCTCGGGGTCTTGTTCACGAGTGAGGGAAGGATGGAGCGTGAGATTGACAGGCGGATCGGTGCAGCGTCTGCAGTGATGCGGTCGCTCTATCGGTCCGTTGTGGTGAAGGAGATGAGTCCAAAGGCAAAGCTCTCGATTTACCGGTCAATCTACGTTCCTACCCTCACCTATGGTCATGAGCTCTGGGTAATGACCGAAAGGACAAGATCGCGGATACAAGCGGCTGAAATGGGTTTCCTCCGCAGAGTGGCTGGGCGCACCCTTAGGGATAGGGTGAGGAGCTCAGTCACACGGGAGGAGCTCCGAGTAGAGCCGCTGCTTCTACATGTTGAGAGGAGCCAGCTGAGGTGGCTCGGGCATCTGCTCAGGATGCCTCCTGGACGCCTCCCTAGGGAGGTGTTCTGGGCATGTACCACCGGGAGGAGGCCCCGGGGAAGACCCAGGACACGCTGGAGGGACTATGTCTCTCGGCTGGCCTGGGAAGGCCTTGGGGTCCCACCGGAGGAGCTGGAGGACGTGTCCGGGGTGAGGGAAGTCTGGGAGTTCCTGCTTAGACTGCTGCCTCCGCGACCCGGCCCCGGATAAGCGGAAGAAAATGGATGGATGGATGGACATCAAGTTTTTTTGCACACAGAGGGCTTGTGTGTTTACAGCAGCCGAAATGTCCCTCAAAAACAATTACATTTGTTTTGTATCTATAGTAGCAAAATATCTGCTGCTGCTACATTTGTTTTTGAGTCGGGCAGAGGTGAGGGCAGCTATGTATTTACACTGGTGCAAGGACCATTTATAATGTAAATGTAAGCCCACTGTCACCAACTGGAACACATTCAAATCCGCCAGAAATGAAGAAGAAATGTCTAGAATTTAAAAAATCTTAACCCCCTTATATGTTTGTTCTGCTCTTGTGACTATAGTACTTTCAGTTTGGATGTTTTCAGTCTGATGTTGGTCATATAAACACAAACCAAATTAGTCAAGGACAGCAGAGTCATAATGTGTCAAATGTCAATCACCAATAGCTGAGCCAGAAGGCATCCGCTGTCAGGGGCCCCAGAGACAAATTCGGCTAAGGGCCCCCTGAAAGCTAGGACCGGCCCTGCTATTCTCTGATCTGTTCTAATGTTGTTTTTCCTCATCACAAACAGACCTGGAGTTGTATTTTGTTTCATTCACACATGTTTAACACACAAACCCTGCATACCCAGTTCCACCTTGTGATGTCATCATGTGATAATACAGGAAGTGCTCCACTGTGTTTTTAAACTCCCCACAGCTTCACTAGAATCATTTGGATGATTTTCAGCTCTGGAAATATCAGTCTCTACTGAACTAAAGGTAAAAGGAGCTGTTAACTTGAAAACTACCACTCACTTCATGACATCACAAGGTGGAACAGAGCATTTTGAGCTTTGGAGATGTAAACAGACTTATAATAAAGTGTCAAACATGTGTGAATGAAACAAAACACAACTCCAAGTCTGTTTGTGAGGCTTAAAGCTCACGAGCGTCAGTTTTGTGTGACATTGGACCTTTAAACATATAAAAATCTTGAAGTATCAGTTTGGATTTGAAAATAAATAAAAAATATGACCTAATACCCTGGTTTTGGAAATTACATTTACATATTTTGCTGTAGTACTGTACTTCATCAGTGGCCAGTGCACGCCCCCTGCTGTGCATTAGGAGCCTGGCCGCGCTGGTCCATTGCCACAGTCTCAGGTTGTGAATGGGCCGAGGCTGCAGTTGCTGACCCAGTGGCCCAGGAGAGAACACTTACATAAGCGTGCGTACCTGTGACATAAGCGGCAAGCCTCGGAGGGCGCAGTTCTCGTGCTCGTGATGTAACTGACTTTAGGGGAAGTGGGTCACCCCTCCCCCCACCTGCTGCACGTTCTGGGAAAGACGGTGAGGAGAAGTCTGGACATGGCTCACTGCTTTGGACAGAACACAATGATCTGGACAGCAGTTTGTGCAATCACAACTGTGACGATCTCTACTCTCTGAGGGTCAGAGGTCAGCGGTCAGCTTCCTGTTTTTTATGTTTTGAGGAGTTTCTCCCCAAGATATACAACACAGCAGGGATTATTGCAATTTATCGCAAAATATCGCAAAAACAACTAAAAAACAACAAAAAAATATAGAATTGTCAGAATTGTTTTAAGGACGTTTCCGCATTCAAAAGATATACAGTAATATTTTGTTTTAAATTGTTAATCGCTATGGAAATGAATTTTACAGTTAGACGTTTCTTATGTACTTTGCTTTGTACCAGGCATTATTGTGTTTACTCAGGTCACAAAATCCTTAAAACAGCAAAAGTATAATTGTGAAAACATTTTTGAGGACTTTTTCCAATTCAAAGTATATACAGTAATATTTTGTTTTAATTTGTTAATATTTATCACCACTCTGAACACCGCTTTAATTAAAAACTCTATCCACACTCCAAATACATAAACCTAAGACTGAAGTGTATTTTGTTTCTGTCCAAACTCTTCTGTTTCTTGTTGTTACTCAGCTCTCAGCTTCCTGTTATTTACAACATGTTGAGGACTTTTCCCCATTCAAAAGATATGAAGTAATATTTTGTTATAAGTTGTTAATCACTATGGAAACTGTGCAATGGATAACAGTTAGATTTATGTTTACTTCGGATCAGGGATAATTGTAATTAGCCTGTATATTAAGGTCTCAAAATACTATTATTATTATGAGAATTTTACACGCAAAATTAAATGAAATGTGTTTATTTTAGTTTTTTTAATTTAATTTTATTGTTTATTTGAATAGAGGCAGATACAACAAACACGGAGTAACAGTTCAGTAACACTGGAGTGTACACCCCCCCACTCCCCACTCCTACCGCCTACCCTGTTTGAGTCGCTGTTTTAAATCTAGTTTAAATGTCGTTAGCCACTTTTGTGATTTATAAAACCTAATATGGATAAAATTTGATCCATTTGAATATTTTAGCTATGATTGGATGTGCTGTGAAAGTGGGAGAGAAAACCTTTGGGGGAGCACTCACAGTTCTAGGGGAAGCTAGGGCCCCCTCAAGCCCCCCTCCTGGCGCTGCCCCTGCCAGAACGGCTTTTAAAAGTTCTATTTAGGCTCCAAATACGTAAACCTGAATGTAAAGAACATTTATCATTATTATATAGAAACTTCTGCGATTTACAAAGCTGTTCACATACTGGAAGAACACTACCATATCAGACCATGCTAAAAATAATTAAGGATTTTGCTGTTGTCATGGCGTCACTAATCATGACTAATCGTAAAATGGAAATATTTCCTCTCACTAAAATCACACTCCTGTAATGTGCCATCGTGACATCCGGTCTTGTGTAACAAACGGGCTTCGTTGCGGCTCTGGCCTGGAGCCTGTGTATCTGTGAGTGGCGACGTGCTCTAAATAAATGCTGAGTCGTGGTCAGTGGTGTGGGCTGGACACCTGACGCTCACGGTTGTAGCTCTACGCTCCTCTGGTTCCACTCAAATATTCATGAGGTTGTATCTGTGACACCGGTGAGCTGAGCCCGAGGACGCCGGTCCACAGACCTACTCCCCCGTTTAACATTTGCTAGGTCACGTCTCGGGCTCTTTATTTATACAAGAGTTTGTGTCATTAGCAAGATTATAGGTTCAGAAGATTGAACCCTGACTTTAAGAGGAGCTTTTCGTGTTTATTTTTTATTTTTTTAAATGATTACTCTTGTGACGTGATACCACAGACCGTAAAAAGAAGTGGACTGAGTGTGACGTCACCCACAGTGTTCAGTCAAATGAAGCTCAGGATCATGTAGAGCGGGTTAATATGAACATTTAAGACCAAAATGATGAGTCTGACAGCAGCAGTTACAGAGAGAGGGGACACAGTTTTTCAATAGAAAGTGAATTGGAGCCAGAGTTGATGGAGCCGCAAGTGCGCCCATGGTCACTTCCTGTTTGGAATGTGGTGGCTAGCAGGTTAGCTATGTTCATTTATATATACAGTCTATGGGTAATACTTGTTATCTTACACCACTGAAGTTGTTCAGAATAGTCAGGCTGACTTCTACTGACTCAGTTAGTTTAAACATTTATCTAACAGTAAAAATGTGAGCCACATAATGACTCTTGTGTAAATGATCGCCCTGATGTGTCTGTCATGGCCTTTGTTTACAGTGTGGTTACTGGGTGACAATTACCTCTATCGCATCTGTTTCCCATATCCTATGAGGAAGTAGGCTAATAACTGTGCAAAAAAAACTTAGGAAAACTAGTTAAGATTTTAGCAAAAGATTAAAGACTCAAGTATGTTATTATTATTATTTTTATTTTTTTTTATAAAGTGAGCTATATTACGATAATAATCTAATGTTGTTTCCTCTTCACAAACAGACATGGAGTTGTGTTTTGTTTCATTCACACATGTTTAACACATAAACCCTACATATTTAGGCTGAGGTATTTCTCTCAAACAGAAAACACTCTGTTCTACCTTGTGATGTCATCATGTGGTAATACAGGAAGTGCTTCACTGTGTTTTTAAACTCTATACACCTTCACTAGAATCATTGGATAAATTCAGCCCAGGAATTGCCAATCTCTACTGACCTAAAGGTAAAAGGAGCTGTTAACTTGAAAGCTACCACTTCATGACATCACAAGGTGGAACAGAGCGTTTTGAGCTTTGGAGATGTAGACAGACTAATAATAAAGTGTTGCTCAAACATGTGTGAATGAAACAAAACACAACTCCAGGTCTGTTTTTGAGGAGGGAACAGCATTAGAACATGAATTAAAGCTGCAAGAGTCACTTTTGTGTAACATAGGACCTTTAAACTTTCCAAACTAAACTCCAAAGTACAAAAGTGTTACTAAAAACTTGTTATTTTAGCTAACGTTAACTGAGGGATTATGACTCAGGGGTTAATCTGTCATATTTTGCAATAATTGAGTTATTTATTCTCGGGTGTGTTTGTAGAAATAGCGTGAGAGCGTGCGTTCCTCTGACTCTGTATACATGTGAGCGTGCGACAGGTGATGTTTGCATACACTGAGACTGGAGACTGGTTGTCTAGACTTGCTCTGTCTGTCTGCTTGTTTTGTAAGCGTGCAGTGAAAGGGGAGGAGCCAGAAACGATGGCATCAGCTCGCAATAAGTGTTGTTGTTCTGTGAGGAGTTTCCATTGAGCTAGCAGGAACAGAATAATGAGGTCAGGGTTTGAGTGTGTAAACATAGCTTTTTTCAATATCTGCTGCTTTAAACCTCATGTATAGCATCCAAAGTTGAATTTTTGTGCTCCCTTATTATAAAAGTACACATTCTGGACAATTTTTTTAACTTTTAGCCATGTTAGAATGTTTTTCTCATCATCGTTAACTCAGAGTTTTGTTTCGCCTCATGCATGCTTGAGTTATCCTGTATTGTTTTGGATACCAGGCTTGAGTGTTCAGAAAATGTCTGTTTTCACCTTCCACCTATCCCCACCCACAGCTCTGTACTTACTTGTTATTGTTATAAAAATAAATCAGGCTCTGGGTCAGACATGTGCAGGGTTGTGTACCAACTTTTCAACAGTAAGCCCTGATGAAAAGGAGCGTGGATCAGTTCTGAAAATCATTGGATCTGTTTCTATTAAAAAGCCGTTTTACATCAATTTTGCGGTTTACAATGAACAAAATGCTCTGCTCCACCTTGTGATGTCATGAAGTGGTAGTTTTAAAGTTCGAGATTAGCAATTCCATGTGCTCAAATTATTCTAGTGAAGGTATATGGAGTTTAAAAACACAGTGAAGCACTTCCTGTATTATCACTTCATGACATCACAAGGTGGAACAGAGTGTTTTCTGTCTGAGAGAAGAACTCAGCCTAAATATGCAGGGTTTGAATGAAACAAAACAGAACTCCAGGTCTGTTTGTGATGAGGAAACATTACAACAGAGATCAGAGAGTAGCGTGATATGGGCCCTTTAAGATAATATGGGCCCTTTAAGTTAATATGAGCTGTTTAACTAATCCCTCCAAAAATCATAATGGGTTCCTTAAGTGTAAAAACATGCAGCTCCCTTCGGCATTTCTGCTACTTTAAATCTTGGGTCTGACGTCGATTTTCTTTCCATACACACATTTTGCCCTATATTAAGACTTTTCTTATTGTCAAACCTAAAAAGAGCAGTATGGGGACAGGATTTGACTCATTTTGGTCGTAAATACAAAACATAGAGAGTTTTCATGTGAGAACAGAACAAGTCTCTGCACATACAGCATGTGTGTTTTATTGCCTGGTGAAGTGGTTTGCACGCACAGCACATGTCAGCTCCAACATTCAAAGCTCCAACTCTCAAAACATTCGAAACATGGACTGCTCTCTGGAATTGTCATAAAAGACTTTGCAACAGACTTCGCAAGAGAGGCATTTTATCTTGATTCAATTAAATGTGTCTACAGTTAAAGGGCCCATATTACTCTATTTTCTGATCTGTTCTAATGTTGTTTCCTCATCACAAACAGACCTGGAGTTGTGTTTTGTTTCATTCACACGTTTGAGTAACCCTTTATTATTAGTCTGTCTACGTGTCCAAACCTCAAAATGTTTTGTTCCACCTCGTGATGTCATGAAGCGGTAGTCCTTTTGCTTTTTCCTTTGTAGAATTTGGCAATTCCAGGGCTTCTTGTATCACCACATGACATCACAAGGTGGAACAGAGTGTTTTCTATTTGAGAAACGAAGTCAGCCTAAATATGCAGGGTTTGTGTGTTTAATGTGTGAATGAAACAAAACACAACTCCAGGTCTGTTTGTGAAGAGGAAATTACATTAGCACAGAGATCATTGTGTAGCATGGACCTTTAAAACATGTTGACCAAAGTGCGTTTCAGGTGTTGACGTAACCGTGGCTGTGGCTTCTCGTTCTGCCTCAGGTCATGTTCTGAGGCAGCACAGACCTGTTGAACTGTCTTTATGTGCACGTGTGACTCACACTCCTGTAAACAGCTAATGATACTGTTGCCTCTGTGGAGCTGTTCCATTCACATGCTAGGTTCTTTCCATAGACTGTATATATAAATGCACATGGCTAACCTGCTAGCCACCGTGTCTCAAATAGGACATGATCATGGGCACGCATCCGGCTCCATCTACTCTGCCTCCAATTCACTACATTAGAAAACTGTGTCCTCTCTCTGTAACTGCTGCTGTCAGACTCATCATTTTGGTCTTAAATGTTCATATTAACCCACTCTACATGATCCTGGGGCTTTTATTTCACTATTGTGTCTGTAAATCAAGATATGAACATTAATAACAGACAAATCAGGCGACTTCTTTCCCCGAGTTCACTCATAACAGTGTTGCTAAGGTCCCACTCCCTGCTAAACCAGTTGTGTGGACTGGAAGGGGTGTTACCTTCAACAGCCTCATTCCAGATTGGCTCTTTGGTTGCTGTGATATTCGTGGTCGGAATTCCAAATCTGGAACTGGGCTCCAGATTGGCCCCTATAACTGCTCTAGCCTCCATGAACTTCATTTGGAGCCAAACGCTGTGGGTGACATCGCACTCACTTAGTCCACTTCTTTATACAGTCTATGGTTCTTTTACATGCTAGGTGAATTCACATGCTAGCTTTTCTCACATGCTGGAAAGAGGAACCACAACTTTTACTCAAGTAATAGTACTGTTACACTGTACAATATATTACTCAAGTAATAGTACTGTTACACTGTACAATATATTACTCACGTAAGAGTACTGTAGAGGAGTAGAAGTATGCAACAAGAAAAGTACTCTGAAAAGTACAATGTACTTTAAAAGTGACTTGAGTAAATGCGTGTTCTATTTCTCTGTCCTGTACAAAGTTGAGCTTGTCATGTTTCTCATGATTCTCAAATAGCAACGAGCAAACCCATGAAACGTGAAACAGTCGTAAAAACGGGGTGTAACCTGGATGTGCCTTTCTTCAGGGCTCAGTTTAACTACAAACTCTCGGGTTAGCTAACCATGAGCCACATTTGGTAACATTACAATAATTCAGTGTTGCTATGGTAACTGTGGTCGGGTAGAGCTAGCGCTGCATCTTCCAGTAAAGAGGAAACACAACCAAAACTCAAAAACAAGTCAAGCAAGAATAAAAAACACACACAGCAGACAGGACATGTGTGTGTACTCATATGACGAGCATTTGTGCTTGTTCAGCAATGTCAGGAACAAATGCAAACAAGAGAGTCATAAAATACTCTGTCCCAAAGATACTGTGTCTCTTTACAGTTGTAATCTCTGACTCCTGTGGATCATTATGTTATAATTTACACATTTTAAATCACAATATTCATGTAAAACGACTTAATAAAAGAAACAATTCCACTGACTTCTGTGTTAGAAGACTGCAGTGTCAAATGGGACCTGACTTCGCCGTAAACGTCATCACAACAAAGTGCTGCATGCTGTCGGCGCCCCCTATGGACAGCTGCACATCACACTAGAGCAGCACATTTTTTTTACATTTGTAACAAAATGACGACGCGACGCTGCTACGAACCTACAAGTATCAGCAATTAAGAAAATTAAAATGGAGAACGAAGTGTGTATGTCACAGTGGGCGTGTACCGGTGGAGTTTAAAAGTGGGTAGATTGACAAAATGGAGTCTTGAAAATAGTCGATTAAAAATTACATGAATCACTCCAAATACAACTTCAGAGGCTTAATGAGAAGAAACGACTAGAACATGGATAAAGATCTGAACAGAACAGTTTGAGGAACAGGTCTGATTTAAATAAACTAATCCAGTGTTTCTCAAACAGTGGTACGTGTGCCACTGGGGTCAGGTGACACTGTGAGATCTTCAGCGTGAGTGTTTGTCTAATTTAGAATTCATTTTATTCACTTTTTTTGTCCTTTAGAACAACAGCAGAAATTAGAAGTTCACTTTTAAACCTGGCTCAGCCCTAGATTAGACCTGGAGCAGTCCTGTTATAGACCTGGTTTAGATCTAGTGGTACTGGGAAAGGCCTGTGGTTGTTCATAGTTTTGATGCTTCAGGGAGGATCTACAGTGTAAATAATCGTGCTTGTGTGGAGTTGAACACTTGAGATTAACAGTGTTATGTGGTTTTCAGGTGAGCGGCCGTTCCCCTGCACTTGGACAGACTGCAGTAAGAAGTTTGCGCGGTCCGACGAGCTGGCGCGGCACTACCGTACCCACACCGGGGAGAAGAAGTTCGGCTGCCCACTCTGCGACAAGCGCTTCATGAGGAGCGACCATCTGATGAAGCACGCCCGCCGCCACTCCGACTTCCACCCCGCCATGCTCAAACGCAACCACAACACCCGGCCCAGCTCCGTCAGCGACTACAGCCGCTCCGACGCCTCTAGCCCCGCCCTCAGCCCTGCCCACAGTCCCACCCCCAGCCCCGCCAGCTCGCCTTAAACTCTTGCACTTTCTGCCTCCTCATGAGAGGCCCGTTCCTTCATCAAACTTGTGTTGCACAGGACTCGCCCCCTGCTACCCCTGCACTGCTGTGGTGTACCATTCTGTACATAATGCTTATGGTAGTGCACTGGCCTGTGTGATATGTAAAGAGGACAACACACGCCCCATTTCCACTGTTCAGTACGGAGAGCATTCCAACGCCAACTACGACTTTCCCAAAGCTGCTCCGAATTACACCATCACACAGAGGCTTTAGGCTGTAGATCCTTCGGAAAAGACGGAGCTGAACAGTTCAATGTGTTGATTAGATCACACATAATGATAAGTCTTAAAGAGGAACACCATCAAATGGAATATATAAAATATATTTTACAATAAAAGTATGTGTTTACAGTTACAGTTGTGTACGGCTATGACATAACTGTACTCTCAAACCGCCGTCACAGTTTTCTATTGGACCATGAGGTATAATGCGGCCCGTTGGGGGTGGGGGCTAGTACCGTGTTGTTGGCCTGGACCGTACCCTGCAGTGGAAACAGTCTGCTGCCCTCTGTAGCCACGGTCAGTTCTGCTCCCATCACAGTGAGAGGTTCCACTGAACATGAAGCACACCAGACACAGTCGTATCATTTCCCATGGTCTCGTGTTGAGTTGAACAGGGAGGAGCGGGGCACACACACCTCAGGACCGACAGTTTTATAAAATACACTTCTCATTTTCTCACAGTGACTGCACAAGAGACTGATCACTTTACAGTCGACGGAGACGTCGCCCCACTCAGGGAAGGCCTTTAGCTTGAAAGAATGACCCATCCACATCCATCCACACCCATCCACACCCATTCACACCCATCCACACATATCCACACCCATCTACACCTATCCACACACATCCACACCTATCCACACACATCCACACACATCCACACGTATCCACACACATCCACACACATCCACACACATCCACACACATCCACACACATCCACACGTATCCACACACATCCACACACATCCACACACATCCACACACATCCACACCCATCCACACCCATCCAGACCCATCCAGACCCATCCAGACCCATCCAGACCCATCCAGACCCATCCAGACCCTCACCCTCCTTCACCCTTATTCACTCTCCTTCACCCTCACTCGTCCTCACTCGCCCTCTCCTGTTGGATTCTGTTCATTCTTCTCACACACATTACGTCCACTGTCCTGTTCATGTTGAGTCCAGTTTTGTTTTGTACTGTTTAAATGTCCCACAATGAAGAGCCTGTTTTCGTCTGAGCCTCAAGCGTCTGCACTGGGCCATGACTTTAAAGAGGCACGTTCACTTTATGGGAAGTGACTTGTTTAAAGCAGCTGTAGTCGCTTTGAATTAGCCATGAACCACAGCTCGTATCGTTCAGTGGACAAAACCTGAGAAACACAGAGGACACTACCAAAGACTGTGAGAGAGTGAGCAGCACGAGCCACAGTATTTACATCATCAAAGAGGGCCAAACACATATCTACTGCAGGACAGTGCCCTGTTTAAGGGGCGTTATCAGAGCCAGAGCAGCAGAGGAGTGGCTCCTCTGTCTCTGAGCTAACGCTAAAAGAGCTGCCTGTGGGAAAAGGCCTGTAATTAGAGGGGTGATTCAAATGCAGAGCTGAGAGAAGAGCGGGTGTATAACCCAGACAAAGCTCACAGTCTGAGGGGGATGTACCAACTTCTGCAGGCATCAGATTTCACAAGAATAATGTAGGTCCACACGACAGCACTGTTAGCACAGAGCGCGCTCACTGCTGCTTTAAACCTGCCTCTTCCATCAGGGCTCGCACCAGCCCTGTGAACCTCTGTGTCCACACACACGCCTCAATGGGTCAGACTAAAGCCACAGGCAAACTCCAGTGAAGGCTCCACTATCCAAACTGATGCAGCCTCTTCTCAGAGCTGTGCCTGTGTTTCCCAGAATGCATCAGTAGTATGCTCTGATGGCCTCTTCTTCATGTGGTTAGATTTGACCATAGAGTCCATCCCACAGTCTCCACAGTTCTGCTTTAATGCATATCAACTACTTGGTGAATAGCGGGCGCTGGGAGGAGGTCAGCAGGTGGGCATCATGAATGGTGGGCTTTGTGCTCCACAGCATCTCTCTTTGTGACAGAATCTCCTCAGTCACTTCTCCAAGAACAGCCCCTTTTAGACCCAATGCAGTGGTTTGCCACAGAGCCAAGTCCTCACTACACAGTTTCCTGCTCGCAGGATGACAGTCTGAATGCTACAGCGCTGCTCCGGTGGAGAGACGCACACATGACTACACACACAGTTACACAGTGTGTTACACACTTGTCTAAAGACTTTAGGTTTGAGTCCTTCACGTGCTGCTGAGCAGCCTGTGTGGAGACGCCTCTTTAGTTTGTTTAAACAGCAGTAGTTTACCTTGAGTCGGTGTAATCATTGTTAGTTGGTATGGCACAGTTAGCTCAGGGCCAAAGTGCACATGGCTTTACCCACACACAGGAGTGTGAGGGTGCCCACTGCGGGGCAGTGGCACCACCACCTCCACCCACTTAGCTCTCCGCCTACACCCATAGACTCATTACAGTACACAGTATACTGTATACAGTCTATGTCCACAGACCGGCCTCAGTCTGACCTGAGACACACCACAGCTACTTGAATAATTCAGCCTCTGTTCACTCTCTCTGTCCACTCTCTTTGCTCATGTCCCTCTGACCATCAGCTCTGTCCAGTCTCATACTAACAGTGTCTTCAGGTAATGTCCGCCATCTATTGACTCTCTTTATCCTGTACGGCTGAGGACTCACCTGTGCAGGTGAGCCGTCACCCATACGGCTTCTCTCTGATGTCAGCGCCTTGGGCTTTTCTGGAGACACAGCTCCTGCCACAGATCTGTTCTTTATTTATGTTAATCATAAAGAGTTCATAACCTCGTGAATGAGATGTACAGGTGTAAGCATTTTTATTATGTTTTGGTTTGATTCATTGATGTGTAATTTTGATCATACCTCTAATAATCTGTTTGTTCTTTAGAACCATGATGTAGCGTTCATGTTCGGACTGCAGCTCTGAGCTGCGACGTCACGTCCTGCAGACAACCTCAGGACCATGTTTTATATTGTTTTTTTTAAGATGTCAAATGTAACTTTTACACATTCACCAAACTGTAACAATCGTCTCCAGTTCCAGCCAATCAGAGGAGTGTAAATACGTCATTGTAAAAATAAATTGATGATTTTCTAGAACTAACCCAGTCGAGACAGAAACGCCACATTAACCCCAGACACAACCCTGTGTGTGCCAAACTCACACAGTACCACCTGACCCTGAGGTGACCTTTGACCTTTAACCTGTACAGTTTTCTAAAGCATGTTACGTTGTACAGGTTTGGGGCTGTGTTTTTCGTGCGCAGATTCCCAGCTTATGGATTGTGTGGTTTAGTTTTATTTAATTTGTGCCGTACCATACCAAGCTATGTATAACTCTACAAAGATCCGCCCATCATTCCAAAGGACAGATGAACATATTCGCTCTTGATGTGCTGCTTTGGTCAGAAATAGTACTATTGTCGTATCGTGTGATCTCGTAGAAAGTTGTGAACACGGTACCTTTGTAATGTCCACGCTTCCTTTCGACGCGTTTCTCCTCGTCTCTGTAGTGTGCAGTTTATAAAGCTAATAGACCAGCGAACATGCAATATTAGTTTGACAGCTTCACCACCTTCTCGAGCTGAAGATAAAGAATGATTTCGAATGGGGAGGAGCTTCGTACCTGGCTCCGGTTCCAAATGATGTTACCAAAGTTTTGAAGGGAAAGTTGAATGTCTCAGAATGCAGATGTGTTGTTGCTATGGACCTTTTTCTATAATGAACAAACCAGTGTAATGAAAGTGAGTGCGTGTTAGGTAGGCCTGCTCCTATCGCTCTGTTTAGCGCTAATTGTACAAAGCTTCCTGGAGTGTTTCTTCTTTAGAACCTACAGCTCAGCAAATAAATCAATTTTAAAGAGCCTGTATTACCCCATGTTCTGATCTCTGTTCTAATGGTGTTTCCTCATCGTAAACAGACCTGGAGTTGTGTTTTGTTCTTCTCTCGAACTGAAAACACTCTGTTCCACCTTGTGATGTCATCATGTGGTAATACAGGAAGTGCTCCACTGTTTTAAACTCCATACACCTTCACTAGAATCATTTCAGTCCTGGAATTGCCAATCTCTACAGAACAAAAGGTAAAAGGAGCTGTTAACTTGAAAACTACCACTTCATGACATCACAAGGTGGAACAGAGCATTTTGAGCTTTGGAGATGTAGACAGACTAATAATAAAGTGTTACTCAAACATGTGTGAATGAAACAAAACACAACTCCAGGTCTGTTTTTGAGGAGGTAACAGCATTAGAACACGACTTAGAGCTACAAGAGTCAGTTTTGTTTGATACAGGACCTTTAAAATAGGGTGACCACTGTTTAGACTCACCTATCATTGTTGCCATGGCAAAAAAAAAAAAAAAATCCTGGATTCTAATTATGTATATCTATACTGTGTCACCTTTCCCCATGTATTTTAATTTACATTGATTCAAAGTTAATTTTAACATTAAATGTCAAAATAATCCTTTTAAGATATATACGCTTATTTAACGTAAATTGTTTACGTAATATATTTATTTAAAGTCAACTTTATTTTGTAGAAATGTTTCTGCCTTCTAAGATCTTAACTTAACAACTCATATCACATTTTGAACCCAAGTGCATTTGGCAGCCATTTTGAATCAGATTAGTTTAATTAGCCCCGCTCGTGCTTGCAGTGGTCACCCTGACGATTGTCCTCGGGTGCAGCAGCTTTGGTCCGTAGCGGTTCGTGTGTACCTCAGTGTGCTGCTGTGTCCCTGTGTCTCTGCCCGTCACCATCAGTTGCCTGTGTATGACCATGGTGCTGCTGTCGGCGCCATTTGAACCCACCCGTGTAAATACTCCACTCAGCTATGGCCAGTACATTTTCGGACCTCACAAATCTTCAGGTGTCAAGGACTTTTTTCCAGTTTCAAGCCAAAATCACCACTACTACAAAGTGTTACAGTTGTACAGAGCCGGTTATGTCACATGTGCTCCTGTACTGGTCCTAGCTGCTCTGCTGTATCTTTCTATGGCATTATTTTTTACGTTAGACGATATATATGGTGAAAATGTCCTATGCAACTATAAAAATAAGATTGTTGAAAACTGTATGTTGTCATAACTCGTATGCATGAAATAGTGAAGTTTACATTTGTAAATAAATTCATAAAATAAGTGGAGATTCTTCTGTGTTTTGTCTTTTTTTTTTGTTTTTATTATGGCAAAAAACGTAAAGTGCTTGTGAGAGGTGCTTATGAGAGTTTCTTTCTTTCTTTATTTGTCAGGGACCATGTACAAATTCATTAATCTGACAAAAGAAGAGATGATTTGTACCAGATTTAGCTCCTGCTACTTTCCATGTGCAGTCCCTGGGCAGGTGAATCCACATTAAAACACACAATTCAATATGATTACATTATAAGACTAACAGTTCATCATTGACATTAGCAAGAAAATACAATACATGTCCAGTACATGATGTTTATACTATCCAATTTTAAAAAATCATTATATGCAGGTTTTTACAGTGAGACAGAACAGTATAAATGAACTAGACTGATGTGGACACATTTGATTATCTTAAATGTACTTTTTCAAATTTCTAGTAAAACTGTTCAAATCTGCAGACAGTTTCAGAGTCTGGAGTTGATTCTCTGTCTCGTGGTTTGAAGTGAAAAGGCGACAGAGCAAAGGCCCAGGATCTGTTTGGACCTGTGAAGTTTGGGTTCATAGAGACCGAGTGGATCAGGGGGTTTGTTTGGAACAAACTTTTATAATTTAATCAAGTAAGTGGAGCTGCATTATTAATAAATTTGAATGATGACTCATTTTTACCAAAACACAGTTAAGATCACAACATTTATTTAAAATTTTGTTCCAGATTTTTTCCTGTTTTGACCATTTTTTACTTTTAACATTTCACTTCCTGGTTGTAAATCATAACATCACTCTAGAGAGTTGCATTACTGTTGCTTAGCAACCATTAGGTCCACTGGTCCAAAACTCCTCTAACAGAGAGAATATTTGACGAAAACAAATTCAAGAAAACACTTTTATTTTGTTGGAATTCTGTTTGTCAGGGATCCAGAACACATTCAGCACTTCACAAAGATGTGAGTCTGACCAGTGAATCTGACAGTTTTCAAATGGGTGATTGACAGGTGGATTAGCCAATCAGGGACACAAATGGTATTGGAAATAATAAAGAGGAAAAAAATCTCACTGGGCTGAAAAAGCTGGTGGATTTCTGCAGAAATAATGAGCAAAGCCTAAACTCTATTATTCTATCTGAGGTGAGAGAAATGTGATTTTATTTGTAAATCACAGGTGACCAGTGAGCTCCTTTATTTCACATGTGTCACTGAAAACAACAGATCTGAGTGGACGATCACATTTGACTGGGATTGAGACGCAGTGGAGGACAAGGGACCAGACTGATATCAATCTATATACACTGCCTGGCAGCGTCACTACCAAAAAAAAGGTCCACCTTTAGATTATGTCACACATTCGCTGTGGTATTGTTTCGATTTCGCTTCTGCAATGTCACAAGATTTATTTCCACCCAGTGTTGCATTAATTTTTCACCAAGATCTTGCATTGATGCTGGTAGAGTCTGACGCTGCACAAAGCCTTCTCCAGTACATCCCAAAGATTCTCAATGGGGTTAAGGTCTGGACTCTGTGGTGGACAATCCATGTGTGAAAATGATGTCTCATGCTCCTGAACCACTCTTTCACAATTTGAGCCTGATGAATCGTGACATTGTCATCTTGGAATATGCCCGTGCCATCAGGGAAGAAAAAATCCACTGATGGAATAACCTGGTCATTCAGTATATTCAGGTGTCAGCTGACCTCATTCTTTGAGCACAGACTGTTGCTGAACCTAAACCTGACCAACTGCAGCAACTCCAACATATTTGCTTAGTTAAATCCAGGTAGTTACTTTTTTTGGCAGGACAGTGTATAAAACACATAGAGAGAGATCAGTCTGGATTAGGCAGGTAATGTGTCTTGTGTAAATTGTGTATTCACAATTCCCCTCAGAAACGTTACACAGTAAGTTACAGTAGTAATTAATTTCTGTGAATAACTGTACTAAAGTGAACTGTGCTGAATGCATGTTTTAGTAACATTTAGACTAAGCCTAACACTGCTAATACTGGTGTTCAGATTCTGCGATGACATCATACTCACAGATTTGGGTAAGAGACAGATTTATCTATTGATTACTTTGCCATTAAATATCCAGCACATTTCTATGAGTGACTAGATCCAGTGAATGATGTTTTTTTTTTTTTTATTGAAAGCGGGATTCGAACAGCCAACCTTTGGATCAGAGGACAAACACGCACTGACCTATTGCACTAAATATGATTGGCCTGTAGATGTTGTGAGGTCATCTGAAACCCAGTAATATAAATTGTTCATACACAAAGGGGCGGGGCCATTTCCTTTTGTTCTATGTAAATGGCAGTGTGAGGGCATCGGTCAAAGAATGGTCCATTATTGAAGCCTTTCAGAAGTTTCAGCGTGCTTCAGCCTGTTTCTTCTGACCGGTCGCTGCTGTTCCCTGGATGCACTGCAAATATTTACAGCTGCAGCAGGTCTCTGGGTGCGGCTCTGGGGCTTCACTTTGGGCCAGGAAACTTTTTTTTTTTTTTTGTACAAAATCAACATGACAGAT
This sequence comes from Periophthalmus magnuspinnatus, assembly GCF_009829125.3. NCBI lineage: Eukaryota > Metazoa > Chordata > Actinopteri > Gobiiformes > Gobiidae > Periophthalmus > Periophthalmus magnuspinnatus. The sequence goes on along the minus strand of NC_047131.1, from coordinate 1,858,932 downwards.
TATATTTGACTTACTTACTACTATATACAAGAAAAAGGGAGCCTAAGAAAATCCTATATATACTTTCCAGACGTAGACTGTATAAAGAGGTGGACTGAGTGAGTGTGACGTCACCCACAGCGTTCAGCTCCAGTCAAATGAAGCTCATCGAGGCTAGTAGTTATAGCGGCCACTTTGAAGCTGAATTCCACATTTGGAATTCCGACTGTGAGTATCATAGCAACCAATGAGCCAATCAGGAGCAAGGCTGGTGAAGTTAACGCCCCTTCCCACCCCCACCGCTGGTTTGTACCAAAGGAGGAGCACTACTTTAATAAATAGAGGGAAAAATCAGCCGTGCCTTATGTTCCTTGGGTTTTAGGTACTTTTTCAGATGCTTTTTCGCCTGGCAACCCTGCTCACACATAACATTACAGTCACAAGCAAGCTAGCATTAGCCAACAGTTTTTCAGTAACTCTCACCTTTTTGTGTAAAATCAAAATCCTAAACAAGACCATGAATGCTTGGACTGATCACAGGCTCCTGAAAATGTGCCCCTGTCATCCATTTTGTATTTTTTCTTGATTTTTCAGACAATCTTAAAACTTTTTTGGGCTGTGTGTTTGCAAATGTGTGCATTGTGTTCCCATGATAACTGCTGAATATTCCACCATAGGGATATATGTAGAAGTGTGAAGTCACTGCAAAGTATGAGTACAGTATAGGTCTGTGTGGAGTTTGCATGTTCTTCCTTTGTCTCTGTTGTGTCCACTGGGGGTCTCTGCGTTTGTCCTTCTAAAACAAAGCTGGACACTGTTCCTGTTGTTAATAAATGATTCAGAATGTTAGTGGGACTTTCCTGGTTACATAAAACACAAGAAAACAACATTAGGGCAGGGTCTAAAAACAGCCTCCTGACACAAAAAAAATAAAAAATGATTCACTTAAACAGCAACAAATGTGAGAATAGAGTACAAATAAAATAACAACTTGTTCAAGTAGTTTTACATTAGAACTTAAAGGTCCCATGTTACACAAGTGACTATTATAGCTGTAAGTCATGTTCTAATGCTGTTAGCTCCTCACAAACAGACCTGAAGTTGCGTTTTGTTTCATTCAGACATGTTTGAGTAACACTTTATTATTAGTCTGTCTACATCTCCAAAGCTCAAATGCTCTGTTCCACCTTGTGATGTCATGAAGTGGTAGTTTTCAAGTTAACAGATCCTTTTACCTTTAGGTCAGTAGAGATCGGCAATTCCAGGTCTGAAATGATCCAAATGATTCTAGTGAAGGTGTACGGAGTTTAAAAACACAGTGGAGCACTTCCTGTATTACCACTTGATGACATCACAAGGTGGAACAGAGTGTTTTCAGTTTGAGAGAAGAACTCTCTCTAAATCTGCAGGGTTTGTGTGTTAAACATGTGTGAATGGAACAAAACACAGCTCCATGTCTGTTTGTGATGAGGAAACAACATTAGAACAGAGGTCGGAGAAGAGCAGTCTCCATTATGTAAATCCTTTATTATTAGATCAACAGCATAGTTTAAAGTCATGGGTTACAAACATAGACTGTGTGAAGAAGTGAACTAAGTGAGTGTGACGTCACCCACAGCGTTCAGCTCCAGTCAAATGAAGCTCATCGAGGCTAGAGCGGTTATAGGGACCAATTTGGAGCTGAATTCCATATTTCAAATTCCGACCTCGAGTATCATAGCAACCAATGAGCCAATCCGGAGTGAGACTGTTGAAGGTAAAGCCCCTTCCCACCCGCACCGCTTGTTTAGCAGGGAGCGGGTGCTTAGCAACGCTGTCAATCAAACCTGTTGCTAACGCTTGCGGGTGTGACTTTGGGGAAAGAAGGCGCCTGATTTGTCTGTTATTAATGTTCATATCTTGATTTACAGACACAATAGTGAAATAAAAACCCCAGGATCATGTAGAGCGGGTTAATACGAACATTTAAGACTAAAATGACGGCTAGCAGGTTAGCTATGTCCATTTATATATACAGTCTACAGTTACAGATTAACCCTATTGCGGCTCATGCTATTGTCGCCGATTGAGCGCGGTTGTGGACTTTCTGTTATCGTAACTCCCCAACCAATTGTGCTTCATGTAAATTCAAGTGGCATCTCAAAGCAGAGGTATGGGGCTCTTTAAATATTTTACTGTCACTACAGTAATCTGCCGTTGTCCCTTGCCCCTGCCGGGATTTTCCCACTCACTTATTTGATGCGTCAAAGAAAAAATACGAATAGATATATAAAATAGAGGTGGTTGTGTGAAAAAAATGCAGTAAATTCTGATACTTCCTAAAAAAGTCTAGGTTAGCTATACTGGTCTATGATGTGCTCAGTCCTTAAAGGGTTAAAGTTAAAGTTTATAAGTCAAGTAGTACCTATGGTCTCCAGAAAATTAATGTAGTCAGCATAATGTCCCAAAGACGCAAGAGACTCATACGTGTGTGTGCAAGAGGGATTGCACATGCAAATGGACTTTACTCAAATGTCATGAGGACAGGGCTGTTCCTCAGGCAAATCGAATGACTTCTGAGCAACCAACTTGTTTGTTTGTCAGGAGCTCAACATCAGCACCTCAGTAATAAAGATTTAGCTGTGAGACAAACACAACTTTAAATCAGCCCTGTGTGTCTCTATGGTTCTCATCTCTGTTGATCACTATGTTATAATTTACACATTTTAAATCACAATATTCATCTAAAACGACTTCATAAAAGAAATACGTCTGCTGACTTCCGCGTTAGAAAACTGTGGTGCCCAATGGAAGCTGACGTTGCCCTAAACATCATCACAACAAAGCACAGCATTCCGTCGGCGCCCCCTATGGACAGATGCACATCACACTAGAGCAGCACTTTTTTTTTTTTCATTTGTACCAAAATGACGACGCAACACTGCCGAATCTTCCGAGTATCACCAGTTAGGAAAATAAAACTGGAGAAGGAAGTGTGTATGTCACAGTGGGTGTGTACAGGTGGAGGTTAAACGGAGGTAGATTGGCAAAATGGTGTCTTGAAAATAGTGGATTAAAGATTACTCAAACATGAATCACTCCAAATACAACTTCAGAGGCTCAATGAGAAGAAATGACTAGAACATGGATAAAGGTCTGAATAGAACAGTTTGATGAACAGAGTGGATTTAAGTTTCCAAGGTGAATAACTGTGATAGTTCAGTTATTCCTTGGTCATATGTGCCCAGCTAAATGGTTCTATATTCACTGAGGTCGATGAGCTCCAGTTAAACTCTAGTCCAATATTACTTTAGGCTATTACTTTTTAATTTCCATTTAACAGACCATTTTGTTTATTTACCTGGTTGAACCGTTGTCTGTGGCATCATCAAGAGTTGCGCGATGTTGCTGTGACGGGTCTTGCAGCTGATTTGCACAATATTTGGGATGAAGAATGACAGTGCCCTCTGCAGTCCGACTTCTTCAGATCATTGTCCCAGGTGTGGTAAAGCAAGAACGTCCCCTCGTCTCTTGGTTTCGTGCATTATGGGCACAAATTCTATTGTCTCTTTTATCTTTAGCCGGTATAAAGAAGTGGACTGAGTGAGTGTGACGTCACCCACACCGTTCAGCTCCACTCAAATGAAGCTGGTCAAACCTAGAGCAGTTAAAGGAGCCAATTTGGAGCCAAGTTTCATATTTGGAATTCTGACTGCTGTAACTGCTGCTGCCAGACTTGTCATTTTGGTCTTAAATGTTTGTTTAACCCGATCTACATGATCCTGGGTTTTTTTATTTCACAATTGTGTGTAAATCAAGATATGAATATTAATAACAGACAAATCAGGCCCACGAGCGTTAGCAACAGGTTTGATTGACAGCGTTGCAAAGCACCCGCTCCCTGCAAATCATCGATGTGGGCAGAAAGGGGCGTTACCTTCGACAGCCTCGCTCCAGCTCTTTGGTTGCTATGATACTCAAACTCTGCTTCAAATTGGCCCCTATACCTGGTAGCCTCAATGAGCTTCATGTGACTGGAGCTAAATGCTGTGGGTGACGTCACACTCACTCAGTCCACTTCTTTATACAGTCTATAGCTGAGTGTTACACTCGTCCTGGGGTCCTTCTTTAAAATATACAATCCATATTTTTTTAATGGCAAATTACAGATATAAATATGAAACATTCCATAAATATTTGAATTGCAAAATGTAATCTATATGAATTCAACATATGCCAAAAAACCTGTCTAGTCTTTTCTGTGGCTTTTCAGTGCATAATTTTTACACTAAAAACTACACACTCTTTATACACTGTCTGGCCAAAAAAAAAGTCGCCACCAAAAAAAAAAGGTCACACAGGCTAATATTTGGTTGGACCGTCTTTCGCTTTAATTACGGCACACATCCATCCATTTTCTTCTGCTTTATCTGGGGCCGGGTCGCAGAGGCAGCAGTTTCAGCAGGGAGGCCCAGACTTCCCTCTCCACACACACTTCCTCCAGCTCTTCCGGGAGGATCCTGAGACGTTCCCAGGCCAGCCGAGAGACATAGTCTCTCCAGCGTGTCCTGGATCTTCCCCAGGGCCTCCTCCCAGTGGGACGTGCCTGGAACACCTCCTGAGGGAGGCGTCCAGGAGGCGTCCGGAATAGATGCCCGAGCCACCTCAACTGGCTCCTCTCGATGTGGAGGAGCAACGGCTCTACTCCGACCCCTCCCCCTGTGACCGAGCTTCTCACCCTATCTCTAGGGGAGCGCCCAGCCACCCTGCAGAGGAAACTTATTTTGACCGCTTGTATCCGCGATCTTTCGGTCATTACCCAGAGCTCATGACCATAGGTGAGGGCAGGAATGTAGATTGTGACAGCACACATTCGCTGTGGCATTGCTTCAACAAACTTCTAACCAACTGCAGCAACTCCAACCTATTTGCTTAGTTAAATCCAGGTGACGAATTTTTTTTTTGGCCAGGCAGTGTATAATATGGCTATGTGTTTTGTGTAGAGCTCAAAGGCAACAAAATGCTGTTCTTAGACCTGCACTTGTATTTTTGTATCTGAATGACAAAGTCTTCACGTTTGGACACCCCTGCGTTTTGCCACTCACATCCCACCTGCTGGAGCTGAGAACGGGAGCGTCGGAGGAGGAGGACATGCGAGGGGGTCACAAGACTCAAATATGTGGCAATTTTGATCCCAGGAGCAGCCCACGGACTCGTGCTGTAGCGTCGATCTGGCTGTGGGTGGAGGCGGTGGTAGACGCAGAGTCACACACAAGTGTAGGTGAACTATGAGTAAGAGAGTGAGTTTACTATGTTCTCACTATGCTCCAGTTATGCATGTTTAAAGGGCCTAGAATACAAACTCACTGTGAGCTTTAAGCCATGTTCTAAAATGTTCTGTTCCACCTTGTGATGTCATCATGTGGTGATACAGGAAGTGCTCCACTGTGTTTTTAAACTCCATACACCTTCACTAAAATAATTTGGATGATTTCAGAGCTGGAATTGTCAATCTCTGAACTAACAATAAAAGGAGCTGTTAACTTGAAAACTATCACTTCATGAAATGGTGGAACAGAGCATTTTGAGCTTTGGAGATGTAGATAGACTAATAATAAAGTGTTACTCAAACATGTGTGAGTGAAACAAAACACAACTCCAGGTCTGTTTTTGATGAGATAACAGCATTAGAACATAGGTCAGAAAATAGTGTCATATGGGCCCTTTAATGCACAGGGAGGATGTTTTGGTAGGTTTCTGTTTTATAGTAAAACCCCGACATAGAAATATTAAATCCCAAAACATAGACCCGCCTTTTGTTCCCTCATTGTTTAAAGTGAAAAACGACTCAGACTCGTCATGTTTGTAACAATAAACTATTATTTTTTTTCATATTTACATTTGTACCTAATGTGCAAATGAATCATTAAAGTGTAAACTCTCAAAGGAATACAAAACGTTACAGTCCTGACATGAGTCCATGGTCTGGTCCGACAGAGGGGACAGAGACAGAAGCGAATCCAGGAGCAGTGCACACCCTTGGCCAGGACACACCACCACGAGGTAAGTGCTGGACAGTAGGCTTCGGAGGGACAGAGGTGATGGCGAGGAGCTGGTTGCCATGGTAATGTGTAAACATCTGATGCTATGAACAGGCCTAAACTGTTATATATATTTGGACTTTTTTAGCATTTTATTTTATGGTGTAATTTGCGATTAGGCCAGTAGGTGACACGTTTGTTTTTTAACGTTACTGCTGCTTACAGAAAAACGCCAACCATTTTCTTAAAGGTGATTACAGTCACAACTGAACTTGGGTTGCCAGAGCTTTAACTACATATTCAAGTGTGTCTCATTCTCAATTTATGGACAGGCTTCAGTGAGTCCTGATTGACTGAAGGGGCTGGGGTTTAGGTAGTGACCATTCAGATCAGAGAGAGGCATTTTAAATTCAAACCAAGTGTATTTCAGCATTGGAACTGACAACCCAAATGAGAGCGTCATGTGCTCATGTGAGGATCATTCTGTTTTCTGATGTTTTCTGAACATAAGCAACTTGACCGTCATGTCCAATATTTTTCTAATTAAGAATATATAATTGTTATGAGTAAAAGTGATTTGATTTGAAAACGTCTACTGTGTATCTGGGGACACAAATAGACAAAGTTTATGAAATTTTAACTCAAATTATTCCCTTTAGCTGTTCCAAACTTGAACCATTATTTAACCCAACCCATAACCATATACCGTTTCCTAACCTAAATTCTAACCCTTTTCCTAACCTTTGACCAATCACAGCAGACCGTCCCTCCGGAGCGTACTATCCAGCATTATCATAAGACACAGGGTTCACACAGCCACAGTAACACAGGCTCTCATCGAAACACCAGGTCCACATTAGTGACCGCGGTCCGACCTTGGCCTGGGCAAAGAGCTGTGACCACAAAGGCTGGAGGTGCTCGTAGCAGCAGATTCAACTATTGATACTTTACAGCTGATGTCATCAACGTTCCCTGGGGGTGTGATGCTAACTGTAGGCTCTACTCTGTCTGAAGCTCTGTTACTCAAGTTAGACTTTAATCTGAGCTTTTAGGAATGTGTGCATTGTGTCTCCTGGTAACTGCTGACCATTCCACCATAAACATGCATGTAGAACCCCCACTCCCCCCAGTGATTCAGTGAGTGGGACATGGTTCTCTCCACCAACACACTGAGGCGACAATGGTCCTGTTTAGGAGTTAGATTTTGGACAAAAAGGTGACAGTGACTAACTGAAAAACTGTTGGCTAATGCTAGCTAGCGTGAGACTGTAATGTTATTTGAGAAGGACTTGTTTAACAGCACAAATCAGCTCACCTGTTGTAGTTCAAATAAGTCAGTTCTTTATGGTCAGATTGTGTTAAAATAAAGTTCAGATTAAAGTATAACTTGAGTAACAGAGCTTCAGACAGAACAGTGCCTCTAGTTTGCATCACACCCCCAGGGAATGTTGATGACACCAGCTGCAAAGCGTCAATATTTTAAAAAAAAAACTTGAGGTGAAGTTCAGGTTAAAATGACTTGATAGAACCTGGTTAAAGGCCCTGTACCTGACTTGCGTTGTGCTGATCTAATCTAAATCATTAATGGGCATTTTATTGTGTGAAAACCAATTTTGCATTGCCATTTCATCCAATTATACACATTGTTGAATGAGAACCACATGGAAGCAACTGGCTATTACTATCCCAAGAGTTTCTCTGTCATGGCATGTCTGTTTTTGTTTATTTTTCCTTGTCTCTTGTATCATGTGTTGATTGACATCGATTGTGGCTGCCTAGGCTATGCAAGAGGAAAGATGTCTATTTGCCCAAGACAAATAAAATAATAAATAAATAATAAATAAATAAATGGCCATGGTGTAATTTTAGAGTGAGAGACTGGACCAGGTGAAAATGAACCATGCTCCACCTCTTCTCCCTGGTATTTAACACTAGCTAAACAGGGCATCTTGGTGTTTTGTTGTTCTTTTCCTATGCATCATGTCATCTGTATATTTGTTTTTTGTTGACTTTTATGTGAATCTCTTTGGTCAGCTGTTTGTTTTAAATGCTCCTCACTCATGGTTCAAAATCCAGTACAGGGCCTTTAAAATAACTGTATTCACTGGATCTATAGACACAAAATGGATCCAGTGAAAGTTGTCCTAGGGTTTATCCTGGGAATTGGCTCAACATGAAGCCACAGAATCAATATTGGGAATCCAAAAGTGTAGCGAACAGTGCTGGCCAATGCCTCTACAACGCAAATGTAACCTCCTCACTAATCTGACATAGACTGTATATATAAATGGACATAGTTAACCCGCTAGCCGCCGCGATTCAAATAGAAAATGAAGTGAAGTGGGCCCAATATCGGCTCCATCGACTCTCTCTGTACCTGCTGCTGTCAGACTCGTCATTTTGGTCTTAAATGTTCATATTAACCCGCTCCACATCATCCTGGGGTTTTTATTTCACTATTAACAGACAAACAGACAAATCATGTGGCTTCTTTCCTAGGCCCAGATAGTGTTAGCAACAGGTTTGACAGCGCTGCTAAGTGCCCGCTTCCCACTAAACCAGTGGTGCAGGCCAGAAGAGGTGTTACCTTCAACAGCCTCACTCCGGATTGGCTCTTTGGTTGCTATGATACTCGCGATTGAAATTCCATATATGAAACTCGGCTCCAAATTGGCCACTATAACTGCTAGCCTCGATGAGCTTTATTTGACTGGAGCCGAATGCTGTAGATGACGTCACACTCACTCAGTCCACTTTTTTATACAGTCTATGTACTTTGACCCATAGATGACCACACCCTGGACAAAGGGCATAATTTAGATTCACAAATTGACATAGACTTTCTTTGTATGGAGGGAGGAAACTGGAGTGCCAAGCGACAGGCCCACAGAAACACAGGGAGGACATTTTGATATAATCCGACAGCCCCATGTGAGAGCACAGGTGGATATGACACTAGTTCAACACTGATAATGCGACACATCAAACTGCCATTATCCCGTGGGCCAGTTTAGTTTACAAAATCACACAAGTTTTAGACAATTTACAAGACACAGCTGACCTACAGAAGTTACAGAACTGGTGCATAGACGGAAACTGGGACGGGTGTAGCCAAAACCACCAATTTATTGCTTTAATCTATCAATATTAATCAATATTAATCCCGCAGTGAGACTTTTATGATGCAAAACAACGACAGATTTTCCACAGAGAGGCTGAAGACCTAAGCAGAGGTATTGCATTGGAACGGATCCCTTTAAAATGAAAAAAGACACAACTTCCTCTCAAATTGTTTAGATTACGTAACAGACAAATAACTTTTACTCTAAAACAAGTAAAAGACTAAATCCAGGTGAAACAAAACCAGGTGGAGCACAGGTTTGGCCAAAGTTGCTCACTGTGTTAAGTTCTGCTTCTACCGTCTGAAATAAGAAAAGGGTTTTTAACAAGGAGAGGACACAGAAACACAGCCGCTCTTTAAGACAAGCGTTTCCCATCATGTGGTTCTGACACGAAGAGCCATCATTGGTTACCTGCGCCCGGCCTGCAGTCGTAACGTGGCCAGCCAGTCCAATTTATGTAATGTGTGTGTTTTAAACGTAGTGATGTAAGTTGAACGTGATTGTCCTAAGAATAAGGAATGTCAAATTTATTAGGTTAATCGATACTAGTGATTATATACAAGGACTTCAAAATAATAATTGTGAGAATCGTAAGAAGGAAAAATAAGATGTCTGTGTAATCCCTCAGTCGTCCAGGTCTGAGCCACAGTAAAAGAAAAATTAAATCAGGACAACTGGACAAAAGTTCTAGAGTGAAAACGTTTAGCTGCTCGTCCAAGCCGCTTTTTCAGTTCTGGCCAGATCACTGCTGGACACTGTCTTATATCTGTCTGAAGGAGGAGCTAGCTACACTGAAGCTAACACAGCTGTTTGTTTACACTTTCTGTTTGTTGGTCTAATAAGCTACACTAAGTGTGAACTGTGCCTGAGACATATGTAGCACAATCGTTCAGGCCCCTAATGAGTGCTCTCACACCTATTAGCATACCGGCTATTAGCATACTGGCTCACACTATTGTCAGTGCTGGAACATAAACAAGTCAAAGTAGTAAAATACTGTACAGATACCTAAAATGTATACATAAGTACATTTTGCAGTGTATACTTTTTACTTTTACTTCAGAACATTTGAGAGCTATATTTGTACTTCTACTCCACTACATTTTTGAACTGGACTGAAAAGTAAAAGTATTTTTTATTACTGTGTGACACCGACTGAGGCTGAGGGTTTATTTTTAACACGTTCAGAATTTGAACAAAACAAAAATATACAAATAAAAACAGGAAAAAACAACTGAATCAGTTGTTTCTGTTAAACAAAACTCAGCTCAAATCTTTATCAAAATCACCAAATTTGAAGCTTTATAAGACTCAAAATCTACATGAAATACGAAACGTCTTCACTTTTTTGTCCAGTTGACAGAATTTTTCTTTTACTTAACAAAAATAAGCCATGCCAGTTCCATCTATAATCCAGAAAAGTAAATCTTTTTTTATCTGTTTATGTCACATTAACTTGAGTTTGAGTGTGAGTTTAATTTGATAAAGCAGGTCAGACATTAGAGGAACACTGACGTACTCGACAGTGTGAATGAAACTGAAGCACGTCACTGTTTAGGGTCAATAATCATGAATAATCTCTAAATCGTGATAGTTTTTCTCAAAATTATCAAAACAGTAACACTTGACCGTAACGTTCGAAACTACGAATTTCTTTCATGTCGTATTAATCCAATTTGATTTATTTTATTTGATTGTTTGATTTGAATAGGGACAGATACAACACACAGATTTAATTAAAGTAAAGTACTCATCAGTATTTAGTGTCATGGAAAACAAAATGAAAGCTCCAAAGTTATGGTAATTATGGTTTTGCTATTTCATATTTTATTACTAAAATGAAAGTAATGGAAACAGTTTTAAAGCTCTTTGGATCTGACATCAGTGGAGGATGGAGAACGTTGAAACGGGTCTCTGCTTGTGCATTACCAGTATTACCATCAACACGCAGGTAAACTAGAGAGATTCTGTGTAATGAAGAACATTACAGTACAATCCCAGTGTATGGACTGTATAATTATACTCATTATAATACTAGGAGAAGTGTGTTGTTTTAAGTGTGTATGTTCTATCTGTCTATTAACTGAGCATCCTTGAAAGGCCATGTACTTTAGAATAGTTTTAAAATGGTTTTTGTAGTTTAAATCTACTACGTAAATTAGTTTTAGTATTATCTATATTTACTTACAGCAATATATTGAACCTCAGAATGTGTTATTGTGACCATATTTAATTTTTTTTTGCAGCATTTTGTTGTCCGATAATCAGGAAGTGCATGTTAGCATGCTAGTTGTTGTTACCTTTATCATGATGACAAAACTCTGCTCTGCTCTATGAAAGTTGTGAAAAATGCTAAACCGCTAGTTCTGTTTTCCATGACAGTAAAAACCGGTCACTGTGCCTTTAAGAGCATGACATCCTCAGCATGTGACCTGTGTAACGTCCTCACCATGTGACCTGTGTAACATCCTCGCCTCACCATGTGACCTGTGTAACATCCTCACCATGTGACCTGTCTAATGTTCTCACCATGTGACCTGTGTAACATCCTCACCTCACCATGTGACCTGTGTAACGTCCTCACCATGTGACCTGTCTAATGTTCTCACCATGTGACCTTTGTAACATCCTCACCTCACCATGTGACCTGTCAAACCTTCTCACCATGTGACCTGCGTAACGTCCTCACCATGTGACCTGTGTAATGTCCTCACCTCATTCTAACGTCCTCACATCATTCTAACGTCCTCACCATGTGACCTGTGTAACGTCCTCACCATGTGAACTGTGTAACATCCTCACCTCACCATGTGACTTGTGTGTAACGTCCTCACCATGTGACTTGTGTGTAACGTCCTCACCATGTGACTTGTGTGTAACGTCCTCACCATGTGACTTGTGTGTAACGTCCTCACCATGTGACCTGTGTAACGTCCTCACCATGTGACTTGTGTGTAACGTCCTCACCATGTGACTTGTGTGTAACGTCCTCACCATGTGACCTGTGTAATGTCCTCACCTCATTCTAACGTCCTCACATCATTCTAACGTCCTCACCATGTGACCTGTGTAACGTCCTCACCATGTGAACTGTGTAACATCCTCACCTCACCATGTGACTTGTGTGTAACGTCCTCACCATGTGACCTGTGTAACGTCCTCACCATGTGACTTGTGTGTAACGTCCTCACCATGTGACTTGTGTGTAACGTCCTCACCATGTGACCTGTGTAATGTCCTCACTATGTGACCTGCTTAAATGTGAGAAAATACACAAAATACACTTCAGGTATGTTTCCATGGTTCAAACGTTATAAAAAGCAAACTATGGGAGTTTATGCATTTGTACTGATACTTTGGAACTGATGTCATCAACATTTCCTGGGGGTGTGATGCTAACTGTAGGCATTGCTCTGTCTGTCCTCAAATTAGACTTAAAATTTCACTTTTGTTTTAGCACAATCTGACCATAAAGACAACAACAGTTGAGCTGATTTTGACTGTTAAACAAGTCAAACTACACTCACAAGGACTACAGATGGAAATTAGCATTTTGCTAAATCTGATGCAGCCATCTTTTTAATGTATCTGCACACTGTCCTTCAAATACATAAGTAAATAAAAATAAAAATAAACAAGCTAGCTAGCATTAGCCTACAGTTTTTCAGCTAGCCACTAACTCTGCTAATGTGTGTATTGCGTCATCATGGTACCCAATGAACATTCCACCATGGAGATACATGCAGAACCCTCCCGCCCAGCGTGACGTCACTGCAAAGTATCACCATTTGAGGAAACGATGTGATTGGCTGGCCACGTTACAAGTGTGTGTTGGCTATGCGGGCCGCTCCCTCTCCCTGCGTCTCAGCTCCTCTCTGTAGCAGTAGGAGCAGTAGTTGTCAGTTTCGGGCCGACCGTAGAAGGAGCAGTTTTCTCGTTTACAGCGGCGTTGTTGAAAGACGTACAGAGGGCTTCCGGCGCCGCGGCCTTTCCCTTTGTCTTGGTTGAGCCATGTGTGGGAAGTATTATCCTCATCAGCAAACGCCAAACAGTCCTGAATGTCACCCGCGTCGAAGCCATTGGTGTAGGTGTGCGACAGGCCATACGAGAGCGTCTCCATGGCGTTAACAGTGCGGACTCCAGATAGGCGCGCCGGGCTATAGCTTTGGGACGACAGCGAGCGGTTCTGCTGTGGGTATGTGGCGCAAGTCTTTAGTGTTCCCACCGGCGGTTTGTATGGCTCGTCGTGGAAGAGGGGCGATTGTAGGTTGACATCTTGTAAGTGGATGACGCTGTGCCGTTGAATGGGAGGGGTATGGCTGTAATGAACCGACACGGGGATGGGCCCTTGTTTTCTAGCACCGATGCTGGGGGAGGAGTAAGGCGCCGGGGCAGGTAACGTGGGCTGTGTGGCATGATGGGGGGCAGTGGGTGGAGTTAGCGGAGGGACAGGTGCGAAGGAGGAGAGGGTCGGACTGTTCCTGCCCTGGTTGTGGGTCTTTAGCGCTATAGCGGGCTGTGGGGTGAAGGTGCTGTGGGGGAGGACAGGAGAGCAGTTCTCTGGGGGTGAACTGTCTGACCGGTCCCTTTGGAAGATACTCTCATGTTCGACCTTCTTAGCCGTTGTCTCGTTAGCGACAGCAGGCTTCCTCTCCGCCTCCTTCCTCTTCTGCTCCTGTTCCTGGCTGAAGCGTTCTTGGGCATTGCTAAGGTAATAGCTAATCATCTCCTCGTGGAACTGATGCCGATGGCTGGTGAGGAGCAGCGCCGCGAACAGGAATTTCCGTTCTCCCTGCATGGCCGCGCGCAAGATGTTGAGACTTAGCTTGACATCCGTGCTGTACTTCCAGTTATCCAAACTCTTGTCCCCGGAGCTCCGCCCTGAACTGTCCTGTCTGTCAGTGGGGGAGGAGCTAGAGGGGCGGTCCGTGGGGGAGGGGCTAGTGGCCTTTTCCGATGACGTAGAGCTGGCGGAGTGTCCGGATTCGTCCTTACTTCCTTTACTCGTCTTGGACTCCTTTTTCTTGGACGTCTTCTCTGTTCCATTCTCACCGTTACGACCTGAGGACAGGAATGTCAAGATTATTCAGGTCGCAATATAAACTTAAAGACAGTTTGGCTCGTTCGCATCGAATCATTCATGTCGTACCACGTGACCACTCTAACCAATCAGAGCTTGAACGGAGCTTGAGCTTAGCATTGGCTATGCTCTTTGTCCGCTCTAGCTAAGCTCAAGCTCAATCAGAGATTGATCTTAGCTAGAGGCCACTGAAAGCAGCAGCACACACTTAGATATAGGTGTTTTTTGACCAAAAGGCTGTAAATTTACCTGGTTTGTACTAACGTCACCAAGAAATGATTATGAACAGTAAATAATAACATCAAAGCATATAAACAGTTTAGTAACTTTAGTGTTCAGTTCCAGCCCTATCGTGCTTGTGTCTCTATAGTTCTCATCTCTGACCCTGTGGATCATTATGTTATAATTTACACATTTTAAATCATAATATTCATCTAAAACCACTTAATAAAAGAAACAAGTCCGCTGACTTCAATGTTAGAAAACTGCAGTGTCCAGTGGGAGCTGACTTCGCCATAAACATCATCACAACAAAGCGCTGCATGCTGTCGACTGCACATCACACTAAAACAGCACATTTTATTTCATTTGTACTAAAATGATGATGCGAAGCTGCCGAATCCTACAAGTATCACCGATTAAGAAAATAAAACCGGAGAAGAAAGTGTGTATTTCACAATGGGCATGGGTAGAGGTGAAAAAGGGGGTAGACCGACAAAATGGCATCTTGAAAATAAGCAATTAAAGAGTATTCAAACATGAATCACTCCAAATACAAGTCAGAGGTTCAAGGAGAAGAAACGACTAGAACATGTTTAAAAGATCTGAAAAGTCCAGTTGGCAGAATAAGTCTGAGTCATTTCCATTCTTATATTTGATATGAGCCCCATACCTGAGGATAAACTGGATTTGTTCATTTTTCCGTGCACGAGCCCCCCCAGACCGCCCATATTTTTCTTCAGCTTGATTCCCAGTGTTTTGCTGAAGCTTCCCAGTTTGTTGGCTACGGAGTCAGAGCGGCTCTTGTCCTTGTCCTTGCGCTGCTTGTCCTTCTCTTTGGTGGGTTTGACCATGTTGATGTTGGAATTGCTGCCCACAGACTCACGGTCGGACTCCATGGACTCGGCCAGAGACTGGACGTCCTCACCTGCGGAGGCGGTGGGCGACTCCGGCTGAGCGAGGGGCGCCTGGGGACACAAAGACAGCAGTGAGTGAAGAGAGGGTTAAAAGGCATTTACAACTCAATCATTATTTAAGTTAAAGCATTAGTCAAATCGCAAAGGCTGCAGTTACGTAGCTAATGGATACTTTGCAGCTGATGTCATCAACATTCCTTGGTGATGTGATGCTAACTGTAGGAATTACTTTGTCTGAAGCTCTGTTACTCAACTTAGACTTTAATCTGAGTTTTGAATTAATGCAATCTGACCACAAAAAGGTGATTTGTGCTGTTAAACAAGTCCCTCTCAAATAACATTATAGTCACAAGCTAGCTAGCATTAGCCAACAATTTTTTTCAGTGAGTCACTCTCACCTTTTTGTGTAAAATCAAACCTCTAAACAGGACCATGAAGGGATTGATCACAGGCTCCTGAGATTGTGCTGTTAAAATAAATTTTGTATTTTTTTTTTAGTTTTCAGACAATCTTAAAACTTTTTTGACAGCATTTGCTTTGTGTCACCATGGTAACTGCTGAACACTCCAGCACAGAAGAGTAGAATGCATGCAGAACACCCCCAGAGGGATTTCACCACAAAGTATCAATAGAATGTTCTCTTCAGGTCAGTCTGATATAAACATGACTGTATTAGTGTTCAGTCATTTTTCTGGTGTAAGGTCTGCCACCTGCTTGTCTCCATGGAGATGAATTCCTTTGCCAGAAATGTTCCACAGCAATAAAAACACTCCTGACTGAATAAACCATAGACTGTATAAGGAAATGGACTAAGTGAGTGCGACGTCACCCACAGCGTTCGGCTCCAGTCTAATGAAGCTCATCGAGACTAGCAGGTATATGGGCCAATTTGGAGCAGAGTTCCATATTCGGAATTCCGACTGTGAGTATCAGAGCAACCAAAGAGCCCAGTCTGGAGCAAGGATGTTGAAGGTAATACCTCTTCCCTAAGCGCATTGCTAAGCGCCCGCAAGCGCTTAGCAATGCTGTGAATCAAACCTGTCGCTAACGCTAGTGGGAGTGACCTCAGGGAAAGAAGGAGCCTGATTTGTCTGTTATTAATTTTCATATCTTGATTTCCAGACACAATAGTGAAATAAAAACCCCAGGATCATGTAGAGCGGATTAATACGAACATTTACACATGTTTAACACACAAACCCTGCATATTTAGGCAGGGTTCTTTTGTCAAACGGAAAACACTCTCTTCCACCTTGTGATGTCATCATGTGGTAATACAGGAAGTGCTCCACTGTGTTTTTAAACTCCATACATCTTCACTAGAATCATTTGGATCATTTCAGTCCTGGAATGATCAATCTCTACTTAACTAACGGTAAAGGAGCTGTTAACTTGAAAACTACCACTTCATGGCATCACAAGATGGAACAGAGCATTCTGAACTTTGAGTAACCCTTTCTTATTAGTCTGTCTACAACTCTAAACATGTGTGAATGAAACAAAACACAACTCCAGGTGTGGTTTTTGGGAGGTAACAGCGTTATTTAAGACAAAAATGACGAGTCCGAGCAGCAGCAGTTACAGAGAGAACTGTAACGTGAATTGAAGCCAGAGGCTGACTTCCTATTTGGAATGCAGCGGCTCACAGGTTAACTATGTCCATTTATATATACAGTTTATGGCATAAAGCAAGATCAAGGAGTTTAATGCCATACTGTGAGACAAAGCAATAACCTCCCCATAGACACATGCAGGTGAGGCATCGTCCACCAGAAAGTGATTTTGTGTAATTCTACAGATTTTAGATGTAAGCCCTTGCGAATAAATATAAGATGGAACCATATACTCATAGTGGTCCGATTAATATGTTTCTATACAGGATACTGCAACAAAACTAACTCTGTTTACATGAATTAAAACAGGATAGCTAGTCATGCTAATTTCACTAGATGAAATGAATGAAGTTGCACAGCAGGTGAGTTATATAAGAATGACTAGCATGCGTGTAGAACATCTGGAAGGTGTCGTTTGTCAGCGTTACGACCCATGACGACCACGACCCATCTGAGCGTGAGTGTAAAGACCTACCCTGGTTTCTGACGGGATCCTGATCCACGTTACATTCATGTAGTTGTGCAGCAGGTTCAGTTTGGCTTCCAGAGACAAGATGAGTCTGCAAAAAACACAAGGGGAGTTACCACCAGCCCACAGACAACAGGGCTGTTTGTGAAGGAGAAAATGACAATAAGAGTTTAGAGTTTTATCACCAAAATTGCCTCTTGTGAGGTTTAAGTCATGTTCTAATGCTTTTCCCTCCTCAAAAACAGACCTGGAGTTGTGTTTTGTTTCATTCAAACATGTTTGAATAACACTTTATTGTTAGTCTGTCTACATCTCCAAAGCTCAAAATGCTCTGTTCCACCCTGTGATGTCATGAAGTGGTAGTTTTCAAGTTAACAGCTTCTTTTACCTTTAGCTTAGATTGGGAATTCCAGGGATGAAATGATCCAAATGATTCTAGTGAAGGTGTATAGAGTTTAAAAACACAGTGGAGCACTTACTGTATTACCACTTAATGACATCACAAGGTGGAACAGAGTGTTTTCAGTTTGAGAGAAGAACTCAGCCTAAATATACAGGGTTTGTGTGTTAAACATGTGTGAATGAAACAAAACACAACTCCAGGTCTGTTTGTGATGAGGAAAAATGACATTATGGCACAAATCAGATCCGAAAATTGCGTAATATAGCCATTTCATAACTGTTTATCAAAGCTCTGAGTACTTCCAGTTTGTCATGGGCAGCTGAACAGGACTTACTTGGCGAGCTTGGCATTATCGTTGTCGTCCCTCCCCCATTCCCAGTCTTTCCCAGGGTCAACGGCAAAATGGAGCGCCAGCAGCTTGTGTTCGGAGTCGGTCAGGGGAATAACAGCTGGAACAGAGCAGATTATCCCCACATGGTTAGTTTTGTCATATTACATCTCTTCTACAAAACAACAACGTGCTGCAAAGAACAAGAGCTGTGCGGGGACTAAAGGACGTTTTCAAGGGCCCATCTTACCTTAAAGGGCCCATATTACTCTATTCTCTGATCTCTGTTCCAATATTGTTTCCTCGTCACAAACAGACCTGGAATTGTGTTTAGTTTCATTCACACATGTTTAACACACAAACCCTGCATATTTAGGCTGAGTTCTTCTCTCAAACTGAAAACACTCTGTTCCACCTTGTGATGTCATCATGTGGTAATACAGGAAATGCTCCACTGTGTTTTTAAACTCCATACACTTTCACTAGAATCATTTGGATAATTTCAGTCCTGGAATGGTCAATCTCTAATGAACTAAAGGTAAAAGGAGCTGTTAACTTGAAAACTTCCACTTCATGACATCACAAGGTGGAACAGAGCATTTTGAGCTTTGAGTAAGCCTTTCTTATTAGTCTGTCTACAACTCTAAACATGTGTGAATGAAACAAAACACAACTTGAGGAGGTAACAGCGTTAGAACATGGCTTAAAGCTCACATGAGTCCATTTTGCATAATATAGGACCTTTAAGGACTGGAATCTCTGGCTTTGATGCTGATGGGGGCGCTCTGTCACATCTTTGAGTTAACAGGAAACATGCAGCAACTGGTTAAGAATGAACTACTCAAACAAAATGGATGCTCTCCGCTAACACAGGCACAATTAGGAGCTTTGTGCTGTGTGTGGAGACTTCAGACCTCAAGAACCAACCCCAAGCCTCTGCAGTTCTCCAGCTGGATCACTGAAACCAGAACTTTGACAATTGGATTATATTGACCTTGTTCTTGGTAAAATGGTCATATTTTTATATTCCACTTTTCCACCTTTTAAGACACTTACATGAAGGAACCACACACCCATTCACACACCTAGTCACACACCCATTCACACACACTCTCACACCACCTCTTGGTGCAGTTAATAAAGAGTTCTCTTACCGATGGCTTGATTAATCTTTATTGTGGCTTGTACAGTCTTGAATTTGACCCTTAGCCACCAATGTCAACAACCCCGCCAACGCAAGCAACGTCATCGACACCACCAACCCCACCAATACATGACCAAACGCACCAACGTCACCAACTCCACCAATGCCATAAACCCCACCGATACCACCACGCCCACCAACGCCACCAAGCCCACCAACGCCACCAACCCCACCATCCTCACCAACCTCACCAACCCCACCATCCTCACCAACCTCACCAACGCCACCAACCGCACCAACGACATGACACCACCAACTGCACCAACCCCTCCAACCCTACCAACGCCACCAACCCCACTAGCCCCACCAACCCCAGGGGCACCACCACCCCCACCAATGCCACCGAACCCACTAACCCCACCAACCCCAGCGACACTACCAACCCCACCAACGCCACCAACCCCACCAAACCCACCAACCCCACCGAATCCACCAACCCCACTGACGCTACCAACCCCAGCAACGCTGCCGACAGCACCAATCCCAAGAACCCCACCAATCCCAACAACGCCACCAACGCTACCGTCGAACTAAAATAATTTACATAAATTACAATTAGAACTGTATAATAATAAAAGACATAAAATAAAAAACATGAAAATGACAAAACACATACCTCACTGGCTGACTCATACTTGACCTTAAAATACAGCTTTATTACCTTTATTTTTACTTTAATTGGCTTAGATAGCTGCCACGCCACACTGATTGTAAACCAGGCACGTCTCTACCAGTGGTCCAGTGGAACCAAACAAAACAACAACAGCTCCCACGTGAACACAAAAATAAAAGCACCAAAATACCAATCAACATATTATTCTAACATTATTTAAATAAAAGGTAAATCAAAATGATGGCAGTAAAACACACATTCATACACCAGTGTACACAGACACTGGGGGACGAGGTGGGGTAAGTGTCTTGCCCAAGGACACAACAACAGCATTCATCTGTGGGAGCTGCGATCGCACTGTCAACCTGTGGATCAGTAGATAGGGTGAGAGCAGGATTTAAACTTCCAGTCTTCGAATTAGTGGGCAAACGCTCTACCAGTTGAGCCACTGTTGTCCCAAGAAACAACCAGTCCAGTCTGAATGATTTCAAAACGTGGCACCGAAACAATTTGTGTGTTGTTCTGTGCTCATAACAAGATCACTCTACAAACAAGACGATATAATTACATAAAGATGAACAGGCCTCATTACACAACAGTGTCTCCAGTGACACAGAGTGGGAAGAAGTACTCAGTGTTGTTACTTAAGTAAAAGTGTCGATACAGAGGTTTAAAGTTACTCAAGTAAAAGTAAAAGGATCACATGAAAATCTACTTAAGTAAAAGTATTTAAGTACAAGTTTAAAAATCTACTTTAAGAATAAAAAATTAAAAGTATTTCACCCAAGTGTTGTTCATTTGTTAACGTGTAAATGTAGTGATATTGATTCAAAATGAAACTTATTTTGTTGAACAGTAGTAATATGAATCAGTGTCTTAATTTTTCCTCAGAATTTCGTGTATTTATTTTTGCTCAAAGCCGAAGCTTGAGCTCGAAAACTTGAGTCAGGATGTTTCCACGAACATGGCAAAAATAATTTCTCAAATCATATTAGAAGTACTGTAAAGTCGAGTAGAAAGTACAGATACTGCTCTCAAATGTACTGAAGAAAAAGTAAAAAATACACACTTTAAAACTCTCCTGTTTACTGTTACAAATTTACATAATTACAATTTAACTATGTTTTACTCAAAATAAATGATAAGTAAATCATCTCTTTTTTCATTTCTTTCCATATTTGCAGATTTGGTTTGAGCTCCACAGCCTTAAGTATCCCAGAGCACAGCTACAATTAGATCAGAAGATTTGGAGTCAATTCTCTGATGGCTAGTTCAAGCTGCTGGTCCCTGAGGACACCCTGTCTCACAAGTCTCCAAAAACATAGCAAATTTTCACGGAAAACCTGCAGATTTTTACGCTCAAGTCAAAACATTATCAGTGGCTCAGTTGGTAGAGGGTTTCTACACTGATCTAAAGGTTGTCGATTTGAATGTCTGTGTACACTGGTGTATGAACATGTGAGTGGTTCCTTGAAGCTTTGAGCCTTAAACGTGGAAAAGTGTTGTATGAAAAAGTGACTATTTATAATTTACATTTACAAACATGTTCATGAAGCACATGGGATTCTCATCTTGTTTATCAGGTCAGATTTCAGTCTCCTGGATGTCTGTACAGGCCTGGACTTTGAACACAATCCTGGTGTCCAAACATAAACATTGCAATTACAATTACATTCGATTTGTCAGAAAAATTATAATTACAGTATTTCAGGGAGTATAAGTCGCACCGGAGTATAAGACGCACCAGTCAAAAAATGCATAATAATGAAGAAAAAAATGTTTATTTCCCATATAAATCACATCTGAGTATAAGTCGAACCCCCGGTCCAACTATGAACTGGTCTCTATATGAAAAGTGCGACTTATTCTCTGGAAAATACGGCCTGTCTCTGTGATCACTATATTCACTTTTTGTTTATATATTTCTTTGCTCTACTGTGACATTTTTGGTTATTTTGCGTCTATATGATCAGATTTAAGCCATAAAAGTTTGAATAAATAGCATCTATGGCTCATTACAGACTCAAACTAATGACTAAAGTGTTTCATTCTGCTGATTATTTCTTGCATCTCATCCTCTTTTAACAATATTGTAGATTTATAATAGTTTTTGTAGTTTAAATCTGCTCTTAGGTTTTTGTGTCAGTGGCGTGAGTTTCAGTATTATCGAACCTCAGACTGTGTGATTGTGACGTGTCATTGGCCAGTTTCACCTGATCTCGGTGCCATAAGAAACATGTGACTTTTACAAAACACTGACATAATGTTATACAACGAGACTGCATTTGTCTGTATTCTATCCATGTTCTTCCTCTTATCCGGGGCTGGGTCGGGGGGCAGTAGTCTAAGCAGGGACTCCCAGACTTCCCTTACCCCAGACACTTCCTCCAACTCCTCCGATCAGGCTGTTGTCTGTATTATAAATGCAAACTACACACTGTGGAGATGGATGTGGGCATGTTGTGAATCCTGCCGTTCTGCTGTGAGACACACAGATGGACACAGGGCTGCAGCCGCCTCCTCCTCATGTCCTTTCTTCTGTCCTCCTCCTCTCCTCCTCCCCTCCTCCTCTCTTCTCGTTCTCTCCTCTCCTCCTCCTTCCCTCCTCTCTTCTCATTCTCTCCTCTCCTCCTCCTTCCCTCCTCTCTTCTCCTCTCCTCCTCCCCTCCTCTCTTCTCGTTCTCTCCTCCTCCTTCCCTCCTCTCTTCTCCTCTCCTGTCCTCCTCCTCTCCTCCTCCTCTCTTCTCTTCTCCTTATCTCGTCCTCTCCTCCTGTCCTCTCTTGTCCTTCTCTTCTCTCCTCCTCCTCCAGTCCTCTTTTCCTTCTCTCCTCTCCACCTCCCCTCTTCCTCTCCTCTCGTCTTCTCCCCTCCCTTCCCCTCCTCTGCTGTCCTCTCTTCTCCTTCTCTCCTGTCCTCCTCCTCCTCTTCTCTCTTCTCCTCTCCTGTCCTCTCTTTTCCTTCTCTCCTCTCCTCCTGTCCTCTCTTTCCTTCTCTCCTCTCCGCTCCTGTCCTCCTCCCCTCCTCTCCTCTGTTCTCCTTCTCCTGTCCTCTCTTCTCCTTCTCTCCTCTCCTGTCCTCCTCCTGTCCTCCTCTCAGCTCTGAAGCTCTCAGCACACAGTGTGCCCACAGCACAGAGGAGAGCACTGTCTGTACTACAGAGGCAGGAACAGGGCTGAGGCGCCACCTTCTGGACAAACAAGATATGACAAAGCCTATACTGCAATATTATTTTTATAAGGTTATTTCAATTATTTAAAGTCTGCTTTTGATTCATTGGTTCTATATATGTTGTTCTAATGCTTTTGGCTGTATCTGGCTAGAAAATTACAGCTATTATATATATATATATATATATATATATATATATATATATATATATATATATATATATATATATATATATATATATATATATATATATATATATATATATATATATATATATATATATATATATATCTGTGAGTATGACATTCATTGCATTCTAGTCACAAATATAATACTCTGACCAGGCCTGGCTCAAGATCCAGATCAGGATCTAAGAATGGGTCAAATGCAGAGGATGGAACCCTATGGGGACAATTAGTGGACTTTCACAAATCATTCCTGCTCCTGATTTATTCCCAAAATGGACAAGTATAGCACATACACTCAGAGATCAGGAGGGCTGTAGTCTGATGAGTGTCCAAAAGACAGCTATATAAATCCAACTCATTATTATTATTATTATTTCAGAACATGTTTGTACAGTGGTTCAGTAGTTTTTTTTTTTCTTTTCTATTTAAACCACAAAAAATATTTTAAATCTACAGTACTGTTAAAAATTATGAGCTGCAAGAAATAAACAGTAAAATTAAACAGTTTAGTCTGTAATGAGTCAGAGAAGTTATTTATTCAAACTTTCACAGCTTAAATCTGATCATATAGACAAGAAATGACCAAAAATGTCCCAGTAGTGCAAAGAAAACATACACATGATAAAAATATACATATATATATACTGTTCCAGCTTCATAAACTGAACAAAAAGTCAATAAAGTGGTTTTCGTGATTAATAAAAAAACTAATTCTAATGGGGCTTACCTTGCTCTCGCTGCTGGTCTCTCTGCTCCATGGACACGAGTGCGGAGAAGTGAGCCTGATCGTAGGCCAGGACCAGGGGAGAGCAGTGGCAGCGGCTGGGGGGCACCTCCAGGGGCAGGTACAGGCCTCCAAACGGGATGGGAGCGAATGCTGGGAACACATTTAGGTTGAGTGTTATTGCTGGGATAAGGAAGGACGCATTGCAGGAGTCATGAGTCAGTTTAAGCCCCACATTCTAATCGACACAAAAGCCTCACAGTCATTTGAACAAGTTCTGATGACTGAAAAAACTATAAAAACTGCAAAATTGGACCTTTCCTTAACAGTTCTAGAATGGTCTCTGTATATATAAATATGTAAAATATAATATAAATAAGTATATATACATAGCTAATCTAGCTGCTTGCTGCCGCGTTACAAATTGGAAGTGATCATGGGCAAGTGATCCAGCTCCATCGACTGTGTCCTCTCTCTCTGTAACTGCTGCTGTGAGACTCGTCATTTTAGTCTTAAATGTTTCTATTAACCCGCTCTACATGATCCTGGGGTTTTTATTTCACTATTGTGTCTGTAAATCAAGATATGAACATTAGTAACACACAGATCAGGTGCCTTCTTTCCCTGAGGTCGGTCCTGCTAGCGTTAGCAACAGGTTTGATTGACAACGTAGCTAAGGACCCACTCAACCAGTAGTGAAGGAGCATTACCTTCAACAGCCTCGCTCCGGATTGGCTCTTTGGTTGCTATGATACGCGCAGCTGCAATTCCAAATATGGAACTTGGCTCCAAATTGGTCTCTATAACCGCTCTAGCCTCGATGAGCTTCATTTGATTCGAGCCAAACACTGTGGGTTCTTGTGGTATCAAAATTGGTAACAAGTTTTTTCCCTTGAATTTTTTTCCTGGATTTTGAGTACAACAGCAAACAAAGCATTTATGTACGGTGCAACCTCCTGACCGTATCAGAGCTCTTGCACATTAACAAGAAATACTTTAAATCAGCAACATTTAAATTATAAAGTTGTTTCCTCAAAGTCTAAGGTCTGCTCCAAACCACAGGCCGATCATTAGACAGGACGCAATTTCACTTCACAAAGGCACTGCACTCTGAGAAACCTTCACTGTTTAACCATTTAAGACTAATTTCACTTGTGTGCCACCTACTGTACATTTTCTGTCATTACAATAAAGCTTGAATTTGCAAACTTTAGTCAGAATGTTTCCACAAACATGGTAAAAATAACCCCTCAAATCATCAAGTACTTTTACTTTTCAGTCCAGTTAAAAAGTGCAGTAGAAAGTACAGATACTGCTCTCAAATGTAGTGAAGCAAAAGTAAAAAGTATCCACTGTAAAATGTACTTAAGTAAAGTACAGATACCTCAAAATTCTACTTAAGTGCAGTACTTTAATATTTGTACTTTGCTCCCCTCTATTTGGAAGCCGATATCCAAAGCCAGGATCAGATCACTGCATCCCTATTAACAACTTAAATCCTCATCTCACAGCTTACAGGTGTGGGGTCAGAAAAGGTCCCAGTCCCCCATGTGTGACCCCTACGTCTGCCCCTGTGACCCCCAAGTCTGCTCCTGTGACCTCCAGGTCTGCCCTGTGACTCCCACGCCCCACGTCTGCCCCTGTGACCCCCACATCTGCCCCTGTGACCCCCACGTATGCTCCTGTGACCCCCACGTCTGCTTCTGTGACCTCCACTCTGTCCAGAACTCTCTTTCTCTTCACCTTCCAAGCTCAAAAACTTCTTCTTCTCATCATCTCAACCTAACCAGACCTTCAGCTCTATGCTACTTCTTCCTATGATGTCACTTCCTGTCATAATAATAAAGTGTGCTACCTTCTCCTCCTGAGTCCCGGAGCATGGTGTCGGCCACCACCACAATGGGCCGGCGGAGAACGTGGGCCAGAACAAACACATGGAACTCCTCCAGACTCTCGTAAACAGGGTCCTCTGAGTTATCCACTCTGCGAATCACAAAGACACAGAGGGACTGTTAGGATTCAGGTAATGGACCCAGCAGTGACCACATGGCCTGTGGATTCGGAAATACGTTTCTCATTCATTTTTCCCATTGACTTTTAGGAAGGAATATAATATTAAAAGTTTGAAATCAACTATGTGGTAACTATAGACTGCATATATGCATTATAAATGATTATTATTCAAGAAAACAGATATTCACTTTTGTCAGTAATTGTTAAGTTCTGGTATCTATTGGACAGCCACATCTGGACCATTAACCTGCTAGCCGCCGCATTCCAAACAGGAAGTGATCATGGACGCACTTCCAGCTCCATCGACTCTGGCTCCAATTCACTTTATATTGAATGTGTCCCCTCTCTCTGTAACTGCTTCTGTCAGACTCGTCATGTTGGTCTTAAATGTTCATGTCAACCTCTGCATGATCCTGAGGTTTTTATTTCACTATTGTGTCTGTAAACCAAGGTATGAAAATTAATACATTTTAAAATGAATACTTTCCCCAAGGTTGCTCGGTCGAGGTTGCTAAGCGTCCGCTCTCTGTTAAACCAGCGGTGCGAGTGGGAAGGGGCGTTCAAGCCTGGCTCCTGATTGGCTCCGTGGTTGCTATGATACTCATGGTCAGAATTTCAATTATGGAACTCTGCTCCAAATTGGCCCCTATACCTGGTAACCTGGATGAGCTTCATTTGACTGGAGTAGAACGCTGTGGGTGACGTCACGCTCACTCAGTGCACTTCTTCATACAGTCTATGTTCTGTTCCCACAAAGCAAAACAAGACTAAATGCGATCCATGAGTGAGCGTCCGGCTGTCAGCTGGAGCAGGTCTGAGTGGAGATAGTGAGGGGCGTTTGTGTAGGAGTGAGTGAGAGTCTCGTACAGTCACTGCCTCAAAGAAATATATTT
This sequence comes from Periophthalmus magnuspinnatus, assembly GCF_009829125.3. NCBI lineage: Eukaryota > Metazoa > Chordata > Actinopteri > Gobiiformes > Gobiidae > Periophthalmus > Periophthalmus magnuspinnatus. Next base: position 1,831,978 of record NC_047131.1, on the reverse strand, counting down.
TAGCACCAGCAGCTAGAGCCACATAGAACAAACATCCAACAGCACAAAAGGAAAGGGCCAAAATATATGTTGTATATTAATAATTTAAGACGCTTTGATTCAGCTTCTTTAGTCCTGATACCGATTCTGATCCTACAGCTTTAAACATCTGCTGATACCAACCGATACCAGAGACTGAAAACAGCATTATTTACTTAAAACTAAAATTAAATAAGACAAAACTGATCCAAATGTGTTATACCTAAACTGTATAAAGAAGTGGACTAAGTGAGTGTGACGTCACCCACAGTGTTCAGCTCCAGTCAAATGAAGCTCATCGAGGCTAAAGCAGTTATAGCGGCTAATCTGGAGCTGAGTTCCATATTTGGAATCCTGACCATGAGTATCATAGCAACCAAAGAGCCAGTCTGGAGAGAGGCTGTTGAAGGTAACGTCCCTTCCAGCCCACACCTCTGGTGTAGTAGGGAGCGGGTGCTTAGCAACACTTTCAATCAAACCTATTGCTAACACCAGCAGAAGTGACCTCAGGGAAAGAAGACGCCTGATTTGTCTGTTATTAATGTTCATATCTTGATTTACAGACACAATAGTGAAATAAAAAACCCAGGATCATGTAGAGCAGGTTAATGTGAACATTTAAGACCAAAACGGCGAGTGTGACAGAAGCAGTTACAGAGAGAGAGGACACAGTTTTGGTGAATTGGGCCGGAGGCGCACACAAGATCACTTCTTGTTTGGAACATGGCGGCTAGTAGGTTAGCTGTAGACTCTAACTCATCAGAGTCTAGAAAGGTCCATATGAATATGAAATGTATTATTATTGTTATTGTTTGTTGTTGTTGTTGTTGTTATTATTATTATTATTATTAAATCAATCTACACATTTCATCTTCACATGCTGTGGTGCAGAGAGTCCAGTTTTTCTCACAGTGGGGCCTGAATAAGAGGAGCAGCTTCGTGACAGAGGAACAGTTCAGTGTCAGCCCCCTCTGGTTAAGAAGGAGCAAAAAATACTCAAGTAAAAGTGTCACATGAAAAAAATCTATTTAAGTAAAAGTATTAAAGTACCTGTTTAAAAATGTACTTCAAGAGTAAAAAGTAAAAGTACTTCTCACAGATTTTGAGTCTTATAAAGCTTCAAATGTGGTGATTTTGATAAAAGATTTGAGCTGAGTTGAACTGAATCGGTTGTTTTTTTCTGTTTTTCTTTGTATATTTTTGTTTTGCTCAAATTCTGAATGTGTTAAAAATAAACCCTCAGCCTTTTCAGCAGGTCTCACAATAATACAAAATACTTTTACTTTTCAGTCCAGTTCAAAAATGTAGTGGAGTAAAGTACAGATACTGCTCTCAAATGAAGTAAAAGTAAAAAGTATACACTGTAAAATGTACATAAGTAAAGTACAGATACCTCAGATTTGTACTTAAATACAGCACTTTACTATTTTTACTTGGTTACATTCCAGCGCTGCTTATATGGCATCGTACTGGTCACAGTCTTACCCTGGTTAATTTAAGGTTAAGTTAAGGTTACGTTAAGGTTAGCCTTGTATGATGTCGTCAGTGTAATCCCTCAGACCTCGTTATAGTCACAGTCTGGTTTGATAAAGGTTAGGTTAGCCTTGTATGATGTCATAATAGCCATAGCCTCACACTCCGCTGGTTAAGTTTAGATTAAGGTTAAGTTAAGGTTCAAGTTAGCTTAGCCTTGTATGATGGTGTATTAGTCATAGCCTTACCCTCCGCTGGTGTTGCCGTTCTTACTGAGGTGAGTGCGTGGCTCACTGGAGGCCAGCTTCAGTAACTCGTTCCACTCTCTCTCCCACTCCTCCTCAGTGTACACCAGCCCCGACTGCACAGAACACAAACGTCTTCTTATAAATAGGTCAAACGCATGATATTTTATTTCAGAGCTCCTATATACCACAAAACTGACTCTGTGAGCTGTATGCTGTGTCCTAATGCTGTTCCCTCCTCAAAAACAGACCTGGAGTTGTGTTTTGTTTCATTCACACATGTTTGAGTAACACTTTATTATTAGTCTGTCTACATCTCCAAAGCTCAAAATGCTCTGTTTCACCTTGTGATGTCATAAAGTGGTATATATTAAGGGCTATGGTTCCTGGCATCTTTCACATTTTTCTTACTTATGGAAGTGTAAGGATTATTTTTACATTACTCAATTTTCAAGGATTATTTTTACATTACTCAAGGATTATTTTTACATTTCACCAATTGAAAATATGCCAATTCTAATGAGCTGAAGTGATTTATGGATGAGCAAAACAAAACAGATTAAATCCAGCGTTTACAGGCGACTTCCAAACTGTTATTCTGAAGTCATGAAAAAATATTGTGTATTTTTGATAATTTGTTCATTTGAGGAGACCAAATCCACTAAAATAAAAAAAATTATAAAATTAAAAAATTAAAATAAGGCAGGGGACCACCCACTTCATGTTGTATTAAAAGTCGGACAATAAAAGTGGGTCTTAAGATGAGACTTAAGGCCAGACGCTGCAGGTGAATTGGAAAAAACCCTAAACTTAGAGATATCAATTTGAAACTTCAGCTGTGGTTCACTCACATAAATGTAAGAAAAAATGTATTACATATTTTTCATCAGGTAAAGTTTTTAAATAAAAATAAGGTGTTTGATGTGTAAAAACAGATCAAACTGACCATTTTTGTAACGTTTAAAACAGAAACATGCAAAGAGCCAGGTTTAAATGTCTTGCTTCTTCTTTTTGTCATATTAGACACTAAATTGCACACAGAAAAAACTAGATCTGACTGTAAATTTGCCTAAAAATTTGAATTTCACCTCAGTTTTTAAGTTAAAACTGGAATAAATGAGACTTGGAGTTACATATCAGAACATTCTTCTGTACGTTTCCTCAAAATCTTGTCCCAAATTGTAAAGTTTGGTGTGTGTAGGAGCTACTTTAAGGTAGACATGGGACGATACTGAAATTTTGTGTCACAATGACCATGGCCCACATAATTTGATTAACGATTATATCAGGATAATTATTAAAACAGTTAAAAAATGTTCTGGATGTGAATAATTACTGTTTTAATATTATGAATATGTCTCATGTTGTAGTTATCTTTAAGGGCTCATCCTCATGTCCCTGTGGGGGTAAAATGAGTTTTGCCTGTAGTGTCTCAAAATGGCGCACCTCTTTGTTCTGCTGTGTCTGCTGCCACCTCCACCTCCTCTTCAGGGCGTCCCTCTCGGCTCCGCTCTTCATCATGGTGTACAGCGACTTTCTCAGCATCAGGTCCCTGTCATGGAAGCCCCACATCCCTGGAGAGGCAAAGCACACAGCGTCACTGCCCCTGCTGCCATAACAGCACATGACCAGCAGGGGGAGCAGCTCATTAAAGGTCCTGTATTACACAAAAGTGACTCTTATAATGTTGTTCTCTCCTCAGAACACACCTGGAGTTGTATTTTGTTTCATTCACACATGTTTGAGTAATATTTTATCATTAGTCTGTCTACATCTCCAAAGCTCTAAATGCTCTGTTCCACCTTGTGATGTCATGAAGTGGAACAGCTCCTTTTACCTTTAGTTCAATAGAGATTGGTAATTCCAAGTCTGAAATTATCAAAATGATTCCAGTGAAGATGTATGGAGTTTAAAAACACAGAGAAGCACTTCCTGTATTACCACATGATGACATCATAAGGTGGAACAGAGTGTTTTCCTTTTGAGAGAAGAACTCAGCCTAAATATTCAAGGTTTGTGTGTTAAACATGTGTGAATGAAACAAAACACACCTCCAGTTATGTTTGTGACGAGGAAACAACATTAGAACAGAGATCAGAGAGTAGAGAAATATGAGCCCTTTAAGGTAATATGGGCCCTTTAAGTGGCCCTGGCCCACTGTCAGATCACATTATGAAAGCCTCAGTGGCCCCAGTGAAGGCCTGACCGCTGTCCACAGGGAGACCAGAGCACATGAATATATAATGTCTCTGCAGTGAACACCTCAGCTACACACGGTCAGAACCAGTCTGTCTTTGCTGCTTTAAAGGCATACTGTGTAACTTTTCCTTTGGAGGGTCATTTTTTGTGTCCATGGAGATGTTATTGTTTTGCCTGGATTGTTTCACAGTATGGCATTTAACTGTTTTATCTTGTAATCATTCAACTATAGATGTAACCTAAAACATGCATTTGTCTTATCTAGTATTCCTTGAGAAGTTTAAAGCTACGGACCTTATACGGCCCTGCCCACTTTTGCCGTAAATGGTGGCATTTCACTGGAGAATTTGGGAAAAGTTTTGTCTCTAAAATATTATAAAAAGTAGGTTGGTTTGTATAGAAAGTTCGCTGGAGGCGTTAAAACGGCTCTCTAGTTCCTATAGATTTGCTGTCAAGATCCACAGCCCCATGCAAAATAATACAACCCCAATGACGGTGGCAGCGCCCACGGTGACTTCCTGAAAAGGTGAATACGGTGGAACATTCCAGTCAAAGCAATGGAAACTACAGAGCTGCAAACCCATAAAAGCTACGTAATACTCCTACATATTAGACAAAATACACATGGTAAATAGTCACATTTTTATACAGCACTTTTCCACTTTCAAGTCACTCAAAGTTTACATCAAGGAACCAGTCACTCATTCACTTTAACTGCGGGTTAGCGTCTTGCCCAAGGACACAACAACAGCATTCATCTGTGTAACTTGGAATCGTACCACCAACCTGTGGGTCAGTGCTTCTGACCACTCGGCCAGTGATGTTTATGTCGAGAGAGGGATTTGAACCACCAACCTTCAGATCAGTGCACAAACACTCCACCAACTGAGCTTCAAGATCACATATAATAAAAATAACAAGTATGTGTTTAATGAAGCCCGTGAGGTCACATTAAAGGGCCCATATTACCTTAGAGGGCCCATATTACAATATTAAACGGCCCATATTATCTTAAAGGGCCCATAAAACTCTATTCTCTGATCTCTGTTCTAATGTTGTTTCCTTATCACAAACAAACCTGGAGTTGTGTTTTGTTTCATTCACATGTTTAACACACAAACTGACAACACTCTGTTCCACCTTGTGATGTCATGTGGTGATAGAAGAAGTGCTCCAGTGTGTTTTTAAACTACACACACCTTCACTAGAATCATTTGGATCATTTCTGCCATGGAATTGCCAAGCTTTACTGAACTAAAGGTAAAAGGAGCTGTTAACTTGAAAGCTACCACTTCATGACATCACAAGGTGGAACAGAGCATTTTGAGCTTTGGAGACGTAGACAGAGTAATAATAAAGTGTTACTCAAACATGTGTGAATGAAACAAAACACAACTCCAGGTCTGTTTTTGAGGAGGTAGCAGCATTAGAACATGACTTAAGCCTCACAAGAGTCCATTTTGTGTGAAACAGGACCTTTAATGACATGTAACGCTTGTGTCTTACCCAGAGAGGCGGCGTGTAAGAGGCAGTTCCCGTCTCCTGTTGTGGCCAGAGGAAGCAGCTTCTTACAGCTCGTGCACATGGTCGACCACCAGTTCAAACGACCTGCAAAGAACAAAGTAAAATAAAAATGCAATCTGTGACACACTAGCAAAGATCTACCCTAGAAATCAGAATCAGAATGACTTTTATTGAACCCCGACAACACAGACATGAAGCCGACCATAAGAATAGAGTAAAATAAAGGTAAGAAATTGAAATATCCGTAATGAAAGAAAATAAGTTGGCTACAGTAAGCTTTTATCAGATAAACCCATAGACTGTATATAAATGGACATAGCTAACCTGCTAGCCACTGAGTTACAAATAAAATTCACTTTCTATAAAAAAAAAGTGTCCCCTCTCTCTGTAACTGCTGCTGTCAGACTCGTCATTTTAGTCTTAAATATTCGTATTAACCCGCTCTACATGATCCTGGGTTTTTATTTCACTATTGTGTCTGTAAATCAAGATATGAACATTAACGATGAATCAGGCGCCTTCTTTTCCTGAGGTTGTTCCTGTTAGTGTTAGCAACAGGTTTGATTGACAGCGGTAAGGGGCGTTACCTTCAACAGCTTCGCTCCTGATTGGCTCTTTGGTTGCTATGATACTTGTGGTCAGAATTTCAAATATGAAACTCGGCTCCAAATTGGCCGCTATAACTGCTCTAGCCTCGATGAGCTTCATTTGGAGCTGAACGCTGAGGGTGACATCACGCTCACTTAGTCCACTTCTTTGTACATTGCATATAATAAAATAAATTCACATCTTAACTTAAATTCTAAAATAAATGACCCTTGTAACATATTTACATCTCCAGTTCCCAACTTTTGTCTTTTTTAAATAAACCCTGTTAATTTCTGAGTTCACTTGTCTGAACTTTTTTGATCCACCAGTCGCCATGACAATATTTACAAAATAAAATCAAATGGAAATAATAAATCAAATGGAAAATAATAGCTGTATGTTCCTGTCACTCAGTCTGTCTGTTATAACCTCAGAGTCTAGCATCTGTGACAGTTTCAAAGTTTAGTTTCATAGTAACATATCCGGTTTCATGAAAATCAGATGCCAGTGTGGTATTGACACTTTTCAGCTGATGTCATCAACATTCCCTGGGGATGCAATGCTACCTGGAGGCACTGCTCTGTCTGAAGCTCTGTTAGTATTCTGACCAGAAAGAGCTGACTTAGTTGGAACTGCAAAAGGTGAGATGAGGTGTAGTGTTCAACAAGTCCCTCTCAAATAACATCACAGTCACAAGCTAGCTAGCATTAGCCGACAGTTTTTTCAGTGAGTTACTCTCACCTTTTGTGTAACATCAAACTCTAAACAGGACCATGAACGCTCGGCTTGATCACAGGGTCCTGGAAATGTGCTCTTTAAATCACTTTTGGATTTTTTTCTTGAGTTTTTAGACAATCTTAAAACTTTTTGACAGTGTTTATGTGTACGGTGTGTTACTATGGTAACTGCTGAACATTCCACCTTAGACACACAGGCAGAACACCCCCAGTGTGATGTTACTGCAGAGTATGAAAAAGGAGAGTACTGGCCTGCTTGCTCCAGTGCCATCATGGTGGACTGCTCGATCAGATCCCTCTCGATGAAGCTGCGGAAATCCTCGCTGTAGACGCTGAGGTCGGGCAGCTGGAAGGTGTAGATGGGCATGTCCAGAGGGAACTGCTCACTGGTGCACTCTGACGCCACCTGCAGGCGGGCCAAGGACACGATGGCCGAGCTGGCGTGGGAGATGCCGCGGGATAGACGCTTCTCTGTAACAAATGCAAGAAATAGTGGGTGAAATGGGAACATGTACTGAGCCTTCGGTTATACTGGTACCACTCGCAAACCTGAACAAACAAGGCTGTAGAAATTGCTCTTATTGTTTTAAATGACAGGTTTATAGGTTGGGTTAATGTGAAATCATAAAATTCACAGATGTTAAACGATAAAGCAACACTCGGGACTTTCTAGAGGGGCCACGCATCACCTGCACGATTCCACAGAAACAGAAAGTTAACGTCATACCTCGGAACACGAACACAAAGGAACAAGCAGAAAGAGACCATCCTCCAGGCAAAATAAGAGTGAAGCGTGAAAAGATGGTGGTCAGATGAGAATTCAGGGTCAAATCTGCCATTGAACAGTCTAAGTCCAGATGTTTGGACCTGGTTTGTGGTTAACATGTCTGTTATTACACGGCCTATCCACAGCAAAGATAGACTACAGCGATAAGGACCAGACTGTGGAAAAGTGACTACGAAGCTTTTAAGATTTGAAGTCACCACGACAGCCACGGATCTAAGAGCAACTTTGAATAATTCAGTGTGGACAAAATGGCCGCCAAGGTCTTTATATTTAAAAAATATTACAACAGTTTGGGATAGATCTTTGGTCACAGAACTGGGCACCACTTTATATCAACTACACCTTAATTAGCCTTAATAAAGCATGAACAAAGACTTAACTCTTAATGAGTAAATAGCTTATTAAGAATGATTCTGGCTTAGTAACTACTTAAGGCAGGGGTGTCAAAATGATTTTCACTAAGGGCCACATCAGCAAAATGGTTGCTCTCAAGAGGCCAGATGTAAATAAGGAAGTATAAATGTAATCTAATGTAATTTAAAATCAATTTAAGTACTTTTTGACTTGTTAATTAACTATTTCTGTATTTATTACTAATTCAAGTTACAAATATTGCATATGCATTTGCACAGATGTAAAAAAATATGTCTGTATAACTGCCTATTTCCTGATAAACTGGCATTTATAAAAGTCTGTATCTGTACCTTTTAATTCACCTTCTCGCAGGCCATATAAAACGGCCTGACGGGCCACATTTGGCCCACAGGCCTTGAGTTTGACACCTGTGACTTAAGGGTATTTTTTTGTTAAAGGTCATATTTTTATATAGTGCATTTCCACATTCAACTCTCAAAGCGCTTTACATCAAGAAACAGCTCACACATTCACACACATCCACACACACATTCATACACACATTCACACACCAGTGCACACAGACACCAACCTTCAGATCAGTAGACAAACGCTCCAACTGACCACCACCTGACCTCCTGTCGCCCCATCAGTCACTCAGCCTGTTTGTTCATTATGATTTAGCTCTTTGTTCATTCTTTATTAAGTCTTACTACAGGTATAGTTATTATAAAGTGTTACTCAGATCTGAAATATCAAACATATTTTACACCACCCCCAGAGCTGGCAAAGGGACTATAGTCTACAGCGAACGCCCACACCCCCCAACCACAACCACAGAGCTGATGCATCACACACACATTTAAGAAATCAGCTCCTAGTCCTGGGTTTCAGCTTCCTCTTATAACATGAGAAAACTTTCACAACCCATAAATATAACCTGGAGTGTAGTGATGTCACGATACTAACATTTAAAACGTGATTTCGATACTAAGGAATATCCGCGATACCCGCGATACTTCATACTGATACCCTGAGGATAATAAAAACACTGGACAGGAATGGACAGAGGGAGAGACAGAGGAGGAAAGATGAGAAAAAAGAGATGAGAGAGAGAGGGAGGAGGAGGAGTGAGTAAGGGGAGGGTTAGAGGGAGAGGAAGGAGTTAAAACAATGGGTAGAAAGATAGAGGAGGGAGGAAGAGGAGAAAAAAAAGGAGGACTAGAGGGGAGAGAGGAGGGGGAGGAAAAAAAGAGTGTGAATGAATGTATGGAGAAAAGAGAGAGAGGAGGGAGGGAGAGAGAAAGGGGATGGTTAGTGGGATAGGAAGGAGGTAAAACAATGTGCAGAAGGAGAAAGGAGAGAGCAAGAGGAGAGGAAAGAGGAGATGAGAGAGAGGGAGGAACAGAAAGAGGAGAGGAAAGAGGAGGAACAGAGAGGAGGAGGAGGAAAGAAACACGGTAAAGGAATGGAGAGAGGGAGAGAGAGGAGGAAAGACGAGAGGAGAGGGAGAGAGGAGGAGAGACTAAGGCGAGCATTAGTGGGAGAGGAAGGAGGTAAAACAATAGGTAGAAAGAGAAAGGAAGGAGGAAGAGGAGAGGAAAAAGAAGGAATAGAGGGAAGATGAGGAGAGGGGGAGGAAAAAAAAGGGTAAAGGAATGTAGGGAGAGAAAAGAGAGAGAAAGGAGGGGAAGAGAGGAAGGAGAAAGGAGAGAGAACAGAGCTCAGTGTCCAGTAGGTTCATAGTGGTCCTGGGGTGTGTACTAGTCTATGTGTCTTATACTTGTACATAGATACAGCTCAACATCATTATAAACAAATTCAGGAAATATTCATTTCCGTCAATGGGACTTTTTTAGAATCGATACCTGTGGAAAAATGAGTATCTAGTTTCGATATTAGTTTTTGTAACCATTAGTACCTGATTTTCGACACTTCTGACAGTACTGGGGTGGTGCTGGTACCTTGAGTGCTGTCCTCCTGCTTGTGAGCACTGGCCCGCTCGCTCTTGCTGTTGTGGGTGGGGGTGTCCCGGCTCGCCTGGGGGGGCTTGTAGTAGCGGCCCTCGTTGAAAGCCTGTGGCAGGTTGGCCGTGTGGACCTGCCTCAGCTCCTCGTAGTCGTTCAAGGCAGCACTGAGGTCCCAGTTTTTCCCTGCACAAAATGAACAAAAATAGGGATTAGAAATGCATCCAGTATCGGTCAATATCACCATTCAATACCGATATTTTTTTTGAACAGACAAATGACTCAAAATAAAATGCTTTCTGATAAGATGCAGACGGTACCGCAGACTTATTTTGACCCATCGACTGTGTATATAAATGGACATAGCTAACCTGCTAGCCGCCCCGTTCCAAACATTCTCTCCTGCTCCTATTCACTTTATATTTAAAAACTGTGTTACTCTCTCTGTAACTGCTGTTGTCAGACTCATCATTTTGGTCTTAAAATAAAAAATAAAAACCCAATCTCCTCCGTGCCGTGTTACCTGCACAAAATGTGTTCAGCCAAATTTACATAAATGTTGGATCGCAGTGTGACTCTGAAGTGCTGTATGCTTGCAAGTTTTCTCCCCGACAAAACCCACAATGGCTATGAAATGTTCTGCATCGACAAAGGCGCCTACGAAGGTTTGAACTTTGAGAGTGATTAAACAAGAGAGAAATGTGAGAAAATGTTAATGTCTGTGTGAGAGACGTGTATGAAGTGTGTGGTGAGGAGTTTTACAGCTGCAAAACATACATAATAACTGTAAAAAATTTATTTATTTATTTATTTGATAGGGACAGTGCATATTAATGAACATCTGTAAACACAGTGTAAATATGCCAGATTACAGCAAAAAAATACTAATTTCCATCTGTTGTCCCTAGGCAGGTACACAGACAACAAATACAACATAGACATTACAAAAACAATAAAGCTGACTACTTTGCAGATTTTGCCTATTGTGGGTTGTTTTTAGAATGTAACCCCCGCCATAAACGAGGGAATACTGTATCGAATGTGATTCCAAATTGGCCGCTATAACTGATGAGCTTCATGTGACTGGAGTCAAACGCTGTGGGTGACGTCACACTCACTTAGTCCACTTCTTCATAAAGTCAATGTTAGCACCTCAAGAGCTGCTTATATAATATATCTGTACTGGAGAAAGACACATTTTGCCCAAATATATGGGGAAAAAATCAGGTACAGCCCCTTTAAAGAATTATTTTAATAAAAACTAAAAATCATGTAGGAACTGGGTCTTATGCTCCAGGTAAACGATGCTTCCAGAAAGGCACTCAGTCTGAGTACTATTGAGTTTGCCTTATGAGCACTTCATACATGCAAACTATGCAAACATTTGTATGGAGCTGTATATGTGTGTGTGTGTGTGTGGGTGTGGGTGTGTGTGTGTGTGTGTGTGTGTGTGTAAGAGGAGAGTCCAGGAAATGGGCAGTTAATGTGTCGATAGCAGAACATTTGAAGGAAGCGCATCACTTTGCTCCACACAGATTCATAATGGAGCCCGTCTCCACAGACCAGGCTGGTCTCCACCTCTTTAGTGAGGCATGTGTCTGTGTGTGTACATCAATATTCATCACATTGAGACGACTGAAATCTGTTCACATATTCACTTCCTTTGTGAGGACCAAAAATCAGGTCTCTAGTCGGCAAACGCTTCCATATTAGATCAACAATATGGTTTTAAGTTAAGTCATGGGTTCATTCAGGTTAAAGAGGGGGTGTTATGAATATATAATTTATAAAACAGTAAAAGGTAAAAGGTGCTGACCTAAAAATGATGTATGTGTTAGCAGTATAACCTAATACCCCCTCTTAAAAGCTCCTGTATTACACAGACTGACTCCTGTAGCTTTAAGTCATGTTCTAATGCTGTTACCTCAAAAACAGACCTGGAGTTGTGTTTTGTTTCACCTTGTGATGTCTATGATGTTTATTGTAGAGACTGGAAATTTCAGTGCGGAAATCATCCTGATGATTCTAGTAAAGGTGTATGGAGTTTAAAAACACAGTGGAGCATTGTATTACCACATGATGACATCACAAGGTAGAACACAGTGTTTTCAGTTTGAGAGAAGAACTCAGCCTAAATATGCAGGATTTGTGTGTTAAACATGTGTGAATGAAACAAAACACAACTCCAGGTCTGTTTGTGACGAGTAAACAACATTAGAACAGATATGAAAATAACATATGGCCCTTTAAGATGAGGATCAGTTTCCAGAAAATGAATACCCCCAAACAGCAAGATGTGAGTGCGTGCTTTTACCCTCCAGCAGGTCTCTGGCCAGACCTGGCTCCGCCCCTGTGGACCGGACGAAGTCTGACAGGACCGCGTCCATGTCCAGGGTCATGTGGTCATGAGTCATGTGACCATGAGTCATGTGACCATGTGTCATGTGACCATGTGTGAGCGCTGGCCAGGGCGCAGCGGAGGCCTTGGTGGATGCCAGCCTTCACGTTCTCATCTGGGAAAAAACAAACAAGGAAATGTGTAAGATTAGGAAACGCTGTCACAGTAAACCATTAGAACGGTCACTATGGATCAAGTAACTCAACATATGAATGTTAACAACAGACAAATCAGGCGCTTTCTTTCCCCGAGGTTGCTCTCGCTAGCATTAACAACAGGTTTGATTGACAGCATTGCTAAGCAAGAAGGAACGTTACCTTCAACAGCCTCACTCCAAAAATCAAACTTTGCTCCAAATTGGTCCCTATAACTGCTAACCTCGAAGAGTTTCATTTGGAGCTGAATGCTGTGGGTGACATCACACTCACTTACTCCACTTCTTTATATAGTCGTTTACACTGAACGCTGAGACCTGAGCATAGACTTACAGACAGGGTCAGTTCTTAACATTTGCTGTTTGTTTATTTTTGGCAAGAAGAAGTCTGTTTTTATTTCATTTAGCGCTAGTCTTTTGCGTCCATCACTTGTTTCGGGGTGTATACTGTTCACAAGAGTCGGCCTTGTTGTGTAATGAACAACGGCACGTTTGAGACGAGCCTCCTCCTCCGGCCTGTGGAATGACTGAGCTCATGCATGTGTTCCATTCCACTGGAGGCTGAGTGGGTGACGCCGCAGCTCAGAGCACTGTCAGAAGGAAACAACACCTACAGCTGCAGTGAGCTAGCACGTGGCTAATGCTAACCAACTAACCTGACACGGAGCCATCTACACCACTGAGAGGTCAAACTCAGGTCATGATGTTCACTCTTGGCTCTTCATAATGTGATGTGAACTGGATCACACTGTGCTTTTATTTTGTTTAGCCTCCTTTAAAAATAAGACTTTTATTTTGTAGCATGTAAAAGAATAATTCTACCATCTTCATCTTGTTCACGATGAGCCAAAAGTCTGGACACAGACTCTCATTCTAGTGTATGACTTTTTACAGTTTACATAAATACAGAAGACATGAGATATATACGGAATTATGTAGTAAGCAAAAAAGTTTAATAAACAATTGATTTTTCACAATAGGTCAAAAATTATGTGGCTTTAGCGCACAGTCCTTTAGATGAATAACAGGAAAACATGATTTTGTTGTTTGTTTGAGTTTGTTTTTATTATTATTTAATTTGATTGTGTTCTACTCAAGCCTATTGACAGAAATTTATATAAATTAATAGGAGGAGGGCCCTATTCTGGGCCCCTAAGACCCTGCGGCCCGGGACAACGGCCCCCCTGCCCTCCCTGCCCCCTGTCCACTCCCCTGGTTCTACTTGCTTTATTCTCAAACTGTTACCAACGGGCCACAGGTTTGAGAAAAAAATCAAACACAAAATGGCATGATTCTAGATTGGTATACTGTAGTGATACTTCGCAGCAGATGTCATTAACAGTCCCTTGGAGTGTGACGCTAACTAAAGGCACTGCTCTGTCAGAAGCTCTGTGAGACTTTAATCTGAGCTCTATTACACAACACAACACAATGTGACCATAAGGATCTGACACAGCTGGAACTGTAACAGGTGAGCGGATTTGTACTGTTAAACAAGTCCCTCACACATAATATTACAGTAATAAGCTAGCTAGAATTAGCCAACAGTTTTTTCAGTTAGTCACTCTCACCTTTTTGTGTAAAATCAAACTCCTGAACAGGACCATGAACGCTCAGACTGATCACAGGCTCCTGGAAATGTGCTGTTTAAATACATTATGTATTTTTTCTTATGTTTTCAGACAATCTTAAAACTTTTTGCCAGTGTTTGCTAATGTGTGCATTGTGTCTCCATGGTAACTGCTAAACATTCCACCATAGAGATACATGCACCCCCAGCATGACGTCACTGCAAAGTATTAGTACTCATTTTAACTTTTCATAGTATTTTGAACAAATGAAAATGTGTTTTTCAAACCTACTTTCTGTGTTTTATCTGAGAGTTGTAGTGAGTCCATCTGAAGACCTCTGCTCTGTCTGCTCCAGGACAGGACTAGTCCATGACTTCAGCAGACACGACCAGTGTGGCACCAAGGGAACCCTGTAACACACAAATACACACATGAATACACACACATTAACACACACAAATACACATATTAACACACACATTAACACACACAAATACAAACATTATTCTCACATAGAAACAAAAGGGAGAGTTGTATAAATATGTCAAACTTTTCAAATGCTAAAACATAAGATCGTATTATTATCAGTGATGGGGAGAATCTGTCTGTGTGTCCCTCAGTCGTTCATGTCTGATCCAGAGTAAAGCGTACAAAACGTTGTAGGAGTGAAGACGTCTTTAGTCCTACAATGATTTGTCCAGTTACACATTTCACTTTTGGCTTTTACAAGGTTAAGAAGAGTTTGATTTAAGAAAAAAGTCACTCACAAACACTCACACAACAATCATGTCAATGTGGGGCGACAGTAGCTCAGTTAGTATTGTGTGTGTGTTCATTGATCTGAGGGTTGGTGGCTCAAATCCCGCACAGTGCAATTCCAGCTCGCACAGATAAATGATGTTGTTGTGTCTTTGGGCAAGACACTTAACCCACCTCGTCCCCAGTGTGTGTGAACACTGGTGTATGAATGTGTGTGTGAATGTGTGTGTGGCTCCTTGATTAAAGTGTTTTGAGTGTCTTGAAAGTGGAAAAGCACTGTATATAAATGTGACCTTTTATAATGTGACACAGTGGAACATGATACAGTGAAACAGTGGAAAAGATCACAGATATAAAAGTTTAATACAGATGTTATGTTTGTCTTACTCTTTTTCAATGTAAAATGAACCAGAGCCAGAGTTGATGGAGCCGGCAGTGCGCCCATGATCACTTCCTGTTTATAACGCGGTGGCTAGCAGGTTAGCTATGTCCATTTATATATACAGATATGGCTGGGCACTGTCCAAAAGGGGCCAGAACTTAACAATAACAATTACTGACAAAAGTGAATATATTCTTATAATAATAATTTATAACTCATTATCTTAAACAGTGTAGGGATTACACCTGAACAATTACGCTGTAAGTCTGTTTTATATTTTTACCTTTAATTTTTTTTTATACTATGAGACACTCAATATTCTAAATCTGCATATCACCAAAATATGAGTGTCGCCATTTCAAATGTTTGTGTTTAAAGGACCTATATTACACAAAAGTGACTCTTGTGAGCTTTGAGTCATGCTCTAATGCTGTTCTCTCCTCAAAAACAGACCTGGAGTTGTGTTTTGTTTCATTCACACATGTTTGAGTAACACTTTATTATTAGTCTGTCTACATCTCCAAAACTCAAAATGCTCTGTTCCACCTTGTGATGCCATGAAGTGGTAGTTCTCACATTAACAGCTCCTTTTACCTTTAGTTCAGTAGAGATAGACAATTCCAGAGCTGAAAATCATCCAAATGATTCTAGTGAAGGTGTGTGTAGTTTAAAAACACAGTGGAACACTTCCTGTATCACCACTTCATGACATCACAAGATGGAACAGAGTGTTTTCAGTCTGAGAGAAGAACAGTGTTTCTGTGTTAAACATGTGTGAATGAAACAAAACACAACTCCAGGTCTGTTTGTGATGAGGAAACAACATTAGAACAGAGATCAGAGAGTAGAGTAACATAGGCCTTTTAAATAAATAACTTTTGTGACAGTTGAACAATATATATTTTTTAAACCTAGCAAAGAAAACAAAACTGCTAACACTGCTAACTTGTAACTACAGCTCTTACTATAGTATACGATATAGCTGACAACTCTCCTACATCTAAGACACTGCTGACTGATAACCAAAACTAGCTTAGCTCTTCCATTCGCTCCAGATCAAATGTAGGTTTCAGTATAAAAGCTAACAATGACTACTCTCAAACAGTCATGGGTCGAAAAGTGAGTTAAGTGTCCAAATAGTGTTTCTACTTTCTAATTCCCCATTACTACTTCATAAAAAATGTACCATAAATCAACATTACAGGAGCCATGTCTGTAACCAGAAGAGACAGAGATTACAGTGAAAATGAGCTTCCCGAGCATCCCAAAGCTTTTACACATGCATTATTCAGTATGTGTACGATCATAGACTGTATAAACAAATGGCCATAGCTAACCTGCTAGCCGCCGCGTTCCATATAGGAAGTGATCATGGGGGCGCTCCCAGCTCCATCGACTCCAGTTCACGTTCTAATGAAAAACTGTGTCCTCTCTCTCTGTAACTGCTGCTGTCAGACTCGTCAGTTTGCTCTTAAATGTTCATATTAACTGATGTAAGAACCAGGATTTTGATCAGCTCAATATTATAAAAGCAAGAAAAGCAAGATGTGAATACATCAAAACATCATCCTTTAAAAAAAATCTTTTTGGCCATCCTCTTTATACTCAACTGGAGGCTTGTCTTTTATTCAGTCCAATTGACAATTGTCCGCTGACACCAGGGGACAATCATCATCAGCTGTGCTGGGCCTTTGGAGATGTAGATAGACTAATAATAAAGTGTTACTCAAACATGTGTGAATGAAACAAAACACAACTCCAGGTCTGTTTTTGAGGAGAGAACAGCATTAGAACATAGATTAAAGCTACTAGAGTCAGTTTTGTGTGATACAGGACCTTTAAATTGAACATGGGGAAACACACAAATATAATGACTTAAACGTTAACTTTAAATTTGAGCATTTATTCTTAAACTTGAGCCTTCTGTCCAGAGATACTGATCTTCTGATATAGATCTGATCGGCCCGTCACTAGCACACAGACAGGTGCATGCCCTGCACCTGTCGGTATGAGGCCCTGCCAACAGCCCCGTGCGTGGCTCCTCCCTGCGCTCTCTGGACGGCTGCTCTGGTTTTGCCCGGGGCCATGTGCACAAGGGCTGGTGTACGGGACGGCCATTTTGAACTTTCATTATTCTGAGGTATCTACATTTCTGTTTTAAAATATCATCTCATATAAAGTTTTGAAGGAATAAAACTTTGTACCATTTTTGCTTAAAAGTTCGTTAAAGATGTGTCCTGGCGTTGTCACGATACTAAAATTTCAAACTTGAGTTCGATAGTTAGAAAAAGAATGTGATTTTCAACATTAAACGGTAGAACTTTCTGTTATATTTTCATGTGGAGTAAACCAGGTCTAAACTAGGTCTAAACCAGGTCTAAGCCAGG
>NC_047131.1:1766935-1809435 GCF_009829125.3 Periophthalmus magnuspinnatus | reverse complement strand
TGAGTTTGGGTCAGTTTCATAAAGGCAGCAGTGTGTGGATCTGAAACAACTCTGGTTTTGCAGTGTAATCTGATCATTTCCAATGGAGTCTTTGTTAAACTAAAGGACAGGAGGAAATATGGCCCTGAGCTGCACCTACTCTTGCATTTCACTGAGTCTCACCTACAAAAGCTGCAGCCTCTGTCACTGTGTCACTCTGTCCTTTACATACACTGTATACAGGCAAGACAAGTTTATTTGTATAGCACAATTCATACACAAACTAGTTCAAAGTGCTTTACAGAATCATAATCACCTCTGGATGAGTTGAAAGAACAAAGTCAGATTTGTATTTATTTAATTTCCATTATTGAACTGGAGAACGCTGAATGGGGCAAAGATCTGACCCATCTCCAGAGCTGTGAGGGGCGGGGCCACAGCTGTACCACAATAAGTATATTTCAAGTCTTTTGATTGTTGGATAGAAATTTTTAAAAAGTCCATGTATTTTTAACTGGTCCATTTGTATTGTGCATGTACTGGGTTAATGAAGGAAACCGGAGGAAACCCACCCAGACACAGACAGAACATGCAAACTCCACACAGACACAGTAAGACCATGCAAACTACACACAGACACATAGAGAACATGCAGAGTCCACACAGACACAGACAGAACATGCAAATTCCATATAGACACAAAAAACATGCAGACTTCACACAGACACAGCGAGAACATGCAAACTCTACACAGACACAGCGAGAACATGCAAACTCTATACAGACAGCGAGAACATGCAAACTCTACACAGACACAGGAAGAACATGCAAACTCCACACAGATACAAATAAAACATGCAGACTCCACACAGACACAGCGAGAACATGCAAACTCCACACAGAAACAGAGAGAACATGCAAACTCCACAAAGACACACAGAGAACATGCAAACTCCACACAGACACAGAAAGAACACGCAAACTCCACACAGACACAGCAAGAACATGCAAACTCCACACAGACACAGAGAGAACATGTGAACTCCACACCGACACAGAGAGAACATGCAAACTCCACACAGACACACAGAAAGAACATGCAAACTCCACACAGACACAGCAAGAACATGCAAACTCCACACAGACACAGAGAGAACATGTGAACTCCACACCGACACAGAGAGAACATGCAAACTCCACACAGACACACAGAAACAACATGCAAACTCCACACAGACACAAAGAGAACATGCAGACTCCACCCAGACACAGCGAGAACATGCAAACTCCACACAGACGCAGCAAGACCATGCAAACTCCACACAGACACAAATAAAACATGCAGACTTCACACAGACACAGAAAGAACACGCAAACTCCACAAAGACACGCAGAGAACATGCAAACTCTACACAAACACACTGAGAACATGCAAACTCCACACGGACACAACGAGAACATGCAAACTCCACACAGACACAAATAAAACATGCAGACTCCACACAGACACAGCAAGAATATGCAAACTCCACATGGACACAGAGAGAACATGCAAATTCCATATAGACACAAAAAACATGCAGACTTCACACAGACACAGAGAGAACACGCAAAGTCCACACAGACACAGGGAGAACATGCAAACTCCACATAGACACAAATAAAACATGCAGACTGCACACAGACACAGCGAGAACATGCAAACTCTATACAGACAGCGAGAACATGCAAACTCTACACAACCAGGAAGAACATGCAAACTCCACACAGACACAAATAAAACATGCAGACTCCACACAGACACAGCGAGAACATGCAAACTCCACACAGAAACAGAGAGAACATGCAAGCTCCACAAAGACACACAGAGAACATGCAAACTCCACACAGACACAGAGAGAACACGCAAACTCCACACAGACACAGCAAGAACATGCAAACTCCACACAGACACAGAGAGAACATGTGAACTCCACACCGACACAGAGAGAACATGCAAACTCCACACAGACACACAGAAACAACATGCAAACTCCACACAGACACAAAGAGAACATGCAGACTCCACCCAGACACAGCGAGAACATGCAAACTCCACACAGACGCAGCAAGACCATGCAAACTCCACACAGACACAAATAAAACATGCAGACTTCACACAGACACAGAAAGAACATGCAAACTCCACAAAGACACGCAGAGAACATGCAAACTCTACACAAACACACTGAGAACATGCAAACTCCACACAGACACAACGAGAACATGCAAACTCCACACAGACACAAATAAAACATGCAGACTCCACACAGACACAGCAAGAATATGCAAACTCCACACGGACACAGAGAGAACATGCAAACTCCACACAGACAGAGGGAAACGGCAAACTCCACACAGGCACAAATAAAACATGCAGACTCCACACAGACACCGAGAGAACACACAAACTCCACACACACAGAACATGCAAACTCCACACAGACACTAATAAAATATGCAAACTCCACACAGAATCAGAGGGAACATGCAAACTCCACACAGAAACAAATAAAACATGCAGACTCCACACAGACACAGAGAAAACACGCAAACTCCACACAAACACACACACACACACACACAGAACATGCAAGCTCCACACAGACACAGAGAGAACATGCAAAGTCCACAAAGACACAAATAAAACATGCAGACTCCATAGAGACACAGAGAGAACATGCAAACTCCATGACCCAAACCCAAAGCTCATGACCTTAGTCCAATACAGTGATCTAACTGTCAATCACACGCTCCATCCTCTTCTCACTCGAGAACAAGACCCAGAGAGAGTTCACCTCCTCCACCGGAACCAGAGCTCTCCTCCACCTGAGGCAGGGCTCTCCACCACCTGCAGAACAAATACATGTGAATTATGAATATGATTTTATGGCTAAAAAGTTTAAATACATATGTACAGTGGGGCAGAAAAGTCAGCCACCAATTGTGCAAGTTCTCCCACTTAAAAAGATGAGAGAGGCCTGTAAAAACTCAACTTGTGTTTGGAGGAGAAAGAATGCTGAGTTGCATCCAAAGAACACCATACCTACTGTGAAGCATGGGGGTGGAAACATCATGCTTTGGGGCTGTTTTGCTGCAAAGGGAACAGGACGACTGATCCATGTAAAGGAAAGAATGAATGGGGCCATGTATCGTGAGATTTTGACTGAAAACCTCCTTCCATCGGGAAGAGCATTGAAGATGAAACGTGGCTGGGTCTTTCAGCGTGACAATGATCCCAAACACACTGCCCGGGCAATGAAGGAGTGGCTTCATAAGAAGCATTTCAAGGTCCTGGGGTGACCTAGCCTTCTCCAGATCTCAACCCCATAGAAAATCTTTGGAGGGAGTTGAAAGTCCGTGTCGCCCAGCTACAAAACATCACTGCTCTAGGGGAGATCTACAGGAGGAATGGGCCACTACCAGCAACAGTGTGTGAAAACCTTGTGGAGACTTACAGAAAAGGTTTGATCTCTGTCATCTCTGCCAAGAAAGGGTATATAACAAAGTACTGCACTGAATGTTTGTTATTGACCAAACTGTACTTATTTTCCACCATAATTTGCAAATAAATTCTTTAAAAATCAGACAATGTGATTTTCTGGATTTTTTTTGTATTCTGTCTCTCATAGTTGAAGTGTATCTATGATGAAAATTACAGAGTTCTCATCTTTTTAAGTGGGAGAACTTGCACAATTGGTGTCTGACTAAATACTTTTTTGCCCTATTGTATGTGTATGTATTGTACTGTGTCCCTGTGTGGCATCATCAGACGTGTGTGTGTTATTATGTGTGTGTGTCTATGTTTGTTTATATATGTGTGTGTTTATGTGTGTCTGTTCATGTGCTTTTAAATGTGTATGTGTGTTAATTTGTGTTTATGTGTGTGTATATGTGTGTATATAAGTCTGTTTATGTGTGTGTCTGTGTGTCTTTTTGAGTATATATGTGTGTTTGTGTTTATATGTGTTTATATGTGCGTTTATGTGTTTACATGTGTCTGTGTGTCTATGTGTGTGTTTGTGTGTATATGTGTGTGTTTAAGTGTGTGTCTATGTGTGTATCTGTGTGTTTATGTTTGTGTTTGTGTATATATGTGTGTTTATGTCTGTGTCTGTGTATATATGTGTGTTTATGTCTGTGTCTGTGTATATATGTGTGTTTAAGTGTGTGCCTATGTGTGTATCTGTGTGTTTATGTTTGTGTTTATGTGTATATATGTGTTTATGTCTGTGTATATATGTGTGTTTAAGTGTGTGTCTATGTGTGTATCTGTGTGTTTATGTTTGTGTTTGTGTATATATGTGTGTTTGTGTCTGTGTATATATGTGTGTTTATGTGTGTTTATTTGTGTTTATGTGCGTGGGCTCTCAGATGAAGATGGCGTGGAGCGGTTCTTGTACCTCGGCCGCTGTATCCCTCACTGCCCCCGCGGTCTGTACTCGGACAGGGGCGTGTCCTCCTGTCTGCCCTGCCCCCACAACTGTGAGCTGTGCACCGACGCCAGCATCTGCGCCAAGTGCCAGGACAACTACAAGCTCCAGAGCGGCCGCTGCCAACTGCCCAGCTGCGACACAGGTACTTCACAAGTACTTAACACAAGTATACACAAGTATTTAATACAAGTACTCAACACAAGTATTTAATACAAGTACTCAACACAAGTATTTAATACAAGTACTTAACACAAGTATATAATACAAGCATTCAACACAAATATTTAATACAAGTATTTAATACAAGTACTCAACACAAGTACTCAATACAAGTACTCAACACAAGTATTCAATACAAGTACTCAACACAAGTATATAATACAAGTACACAACACAAGTATTCAGCACAAGTATTTAATACAAGTATTCAACACAAGTATTTAATACAAGTACTCAACACAAGTATTCAGCACAAGTATTTAATACAAGTATTCAACACAAGTATTTAATACAAGTACTCAACACAAGTATTTAAAACAAGTACTTAACACGAGTATTTAATACAAGTACTTAATACAAGTATTTAACACAAGTATTTAACTTGAAAAAATACAAAATGTATTTAAACAGCACATTTTCAGGAGCCTGTGGTCAGTCCAAGTGTTCATGGTCCTGTTTAGGAGTCTGATTTTACACAAAAATGTTATTTGAGAGGGACTTGTTTAACAGCATAAATCAGCTCACCTGTTATAGTTCAGTCAGTTCTTTCTGGTCAGACTGTGTTAAAAACAAAGCTCAGATTAAAGGAATGTTGATGACATCAGTTGCAAAGTATCAACTGAATGTCATGATACAGCTGACACTGTGAGTCCACATAAAAACTATTATTATTATACTATATGTGCAGTATTTTTAGGAGTTATATATTTGATCCTCTACAGCTGAAATATTCTCAAGTTCAGAAAAATAACAAAATGCTTCCCTCTTATTAGGCCTGTCATGAAAACACATTTGCAGTTGATTAATGAAGAAAATATAGACGATAAACAATAAAATTGAAACTAATTTATGACAAACACAAAAACCCTGAACTAGAAATATCCCCAATTTTTTTTTTAAACCAACAATATGGTTAAAAAGATGAATGAGACGCTTCAGTCATTGGTCAGTTTAGTGAGTACTAGTTATTTATTTAACTGTATATACTTCAAACCATACTGTAGTACATAAAAGTAACAAATGTATGAAAAAGTACTCATGATAAATACTGGGACCAAATACCACCTTCCATCTGTCTGGTCTGTGTGAAGTCCAGGCAGTAATTATCCTGTTTCATGTGTTTATTCTTTCATAGTTTATTACATTTACTGCAGTTCGATTTTCAAATCAACATCTTGTGGATCAGTGAGTTTGATGTTAAAGTCCTACTGGAGTGACCTCCCCTGGTCAGGAAGTACATTTCCCATTCATTTTCCCACAGATTTTCCAGAAAAAAATGTAATGTTAAAAATGTTAAGGCTCAGGGTTAATCAGCTCTGTGGAACTAATGACACAAGACCCGTACTTTTATTTAAATCAGTCTCTGAAACTTTATACACAGCTGAGTTATAAAAAAAATAAAATAAAATAAAAAGAATCGTGTGCTTTAAATGAGTTTTTTGGACTTAAACACTTTGGTCAGCTGAAGTTGTTTTAAATGTAAATAAACATGTCTTTTGTTTGTTGTTTTGTTTGTTGTTTTGTTTGTTGTTTTGTTGATCCTAACGTGCCTCTGTTCTGTCCATGTGCAGGGCAGGTGCAGGACCCGGACACAGGGGAGTGTGTGGGCTGTGAGGCGGGGTGCAACACCTGCTCCTCAGGTTTGTGCTGCATTATAAAAGGAAATGCTGTGTGTGTGTGCATGTGTGCATCTATCTATCTATCTATCTATCTATCTATCTATCTATCTATCTATATATATATATATATATATATATATATATATATATATATATATATATATATATATATATATATATATATATATATATATATATATATATATATATATATATATATATATATATATATATAAATAATTAAGATAGAAAAGTTATGTCTTCATGGAGCAAAGGATCATGGTCTATGCATAGACTGTATATGTAAATGGACATAGCTAACCTGCTAGCCAGTACATTCCAAATGGGAAGTGATCATGTGCGCGCTTCCAGCTCTATTGACTCTGAGTCCCCTAACTCTGTACCTGCTGCTGTCAGACTCATCATTTTAGTCTTAAATGTTCTTATTAACCCTCTACATGACCCTGGAGGTTTTTATTTCACTTTTGTGTCTGTAAATCAAGATATGAACATTAATAACAGATAAATCAGGTACCTTCTTTCCCTGAGGTCGCTCCCGCTAATGTTAGCAACAGGTTTGATTGACAGTATTGCCAAGCGCTCGCTCCCTGCTGAACCAGTGGTGTGGACGGAAAGGGGCGTTACCTTCAGCCTCACTCCTTGGTTGCTATGATACTCATGGTCAGGATTCCAAATATGGAACTGTGCTCCAGATCGTCCCCTGTAACTGCTAGCCTTCATTTGAAGCCGAACACTGTGGGTGATGTCATACTCACTTAGTGCACTTCTTTAAATAATTCACAGTGTTATCTTATTTTGAAACTGTTGATGATACAAGATCACAATATTCTGGTTATTGTTATTAATCTAATATTGAACTTGTCTGTAAATGTAAATATAAACTCTGATGTTTCTCCACAGAAAACCGGGCCGTCTGCAACAGCTGCAGCGACGGATACTTTCTGTAAGTCATTAGAACATATCCACATTTTGTAACAGTGACTCAGTTGGTAAAGTGTTTGTCCATTGAGCTGACGGTTGGTGGCTCGAATTCCCCTTGCGACATAAACATCTCTGCTATAACAGTCAGATTGTTGTGTTCTTGGGCAAGACAATTTGTATTTATTCTCATTACAGCAAACATTGTTCCAGATGAGGCAACTTGAGGAACACCAAAAAATAGTGTTTATCCTATTACACTCTCTAATAAATGTAACACCAGACCATTCTATGGTCAGCGTGTGGTCACTGTTCTGTGGTCACCATGTTTGGAGGAAGTTGCTGGACAATAAGAAAATCCACTTAAACATGAAAAACAAGATGGATGCCTGGTATTTACTGACATTTCTCTTCTCAAAAGTCGATAATGTGACGAGGATTCACTTTTTCTCCATTTCCCTGCCTCCTCTTATATTTAAAGTGACAGAAATGCGTTTGGACAGTCCAGTGTTTGCAGAGGTTTCTTAAACACACCTCTGACCCCTGTTGCGTTTACTGTCTCCAGGAGAAACACAAAACCTGCTATAAATGAGCCAATATGGGGAGGTGTGAAGCGGCTCCAGTTAATACACAAACACATGGAACAGTTGTCAGGATTTATTTCAATTTAATATAATTATCGAACCGGCTTTAAAGTGTGTAGCCATGTTTATTCATGCTTGATTCAAAAGTCTGTCTCTGAATATATATATATATATATATATATATATATATATATATATATATATATATATATATATATATATATATATATATATATATATATATATATATGGATAAAAAATGACAAAAAGCTTGAAGAATTTCTTTTACTATGGCTTGTAAAATGCTTTGTAAAAGATGTCCATCATAACATCCAATTTGAACATTGCAGAGGCAGTGATGTAATCTTAATGATCCCATTAATTTGACCTGATTTTGGTCTAGACAAGGGACGATATGGAAATTTTGTGTGATGATTCTCATGGTCAAAATAACTGTGATTAATGGTTATATCACAATAATTATTAAAGTTGCTGACAGTTACAAATGTTCTGGATATGAATCATTATAATTTTAATATTATGAATAAGTTTGATGTTTAAACAATGGTTTATTGCACTTTGTCATCAGTGAAAACAACTACACTTCAGCAGAGAATACTCTGGATGAGCAGAGCTGTCAACTGAAATTTGGGGGCTCGAGGCAATAAGCCTCACATGGGCCCCCCTCTAATACAAATTAATAGGAAGAGACTCAAATTCTGGGCCCCTGAGACCCTGGGGCCCGGGACAACAGACCCCAATTCTCACGATTATATAAAAAGTCCCATGAACGATTATTGTCAACCCTTTTATCACAATAAACAATATTATTGTTTATGTTCCATCCCGACTTTGGAAAAGTCGGAGGGTTCAACTGGAGACACATATGAGGGTTAGGAAGACATGTTTATCGTGTTCTGTGGGGACGCACCGATATCATACTGGTACTGGATATACAGATATCAGCTTCCAAGTATCGGTTCAGTCGATATCCTGATTAGACATACACACTGATGTAATGAGACTATTTGCAGGTCATAGTCGGAACAGAAAATCTCAGAATGTTTGAACTTTTATTTACACAGAGCTGCTGTGTCGTTACTTGAGAAAAAATAAACAGCTGCATAACACGTTCAGATCAGTTTTGTCTTATTTTTGTTTAAAGTAAATAAATGCTGTTTTTAGTCTCTGCTCTGGTATTGGCTGATATCAAGAATCAGCAGATACTTAAAGCTGTAGTATCAGAATCGGTATCAGAACTGAAAAGCTGGATTATACATCCCTAGCACAGACTGTATAAAGAAGTGGACTAAGTGAGTGTAACGTCACCCGCAGTGTTCGGCTCCAGTAAAATGAAGTTCATCGAGGCTAGAGCAGTTATTTGGAGCCGAGTTTCATATTTGGAATTCTGACTGTGAGTATCACAGCAACCAAAGAGCCAATCCGGAGCGAGCCTGTTGAAGGTAACGCCCCTTCCCACCCACACTGCTAGTTTCACAGAGAGTGGGTGCTTAGCAACGCTGTTAAACCTGTTGCTAACGCTAGAGGGAGCGACCTCAGGGAAAGAAGGTGCCTGATTTGTCTGTTATTAATGTTCATATCTGGATTTACAGACACAATAGTGAAATAAATACTCCAGGATCATGTGGAGCAGGTTAATATGAACAATTAAGACTAAAATGACGAGTCTGACAGCAGCAGTTACAGAGAGAGAGGACAGGTTTTTTTTTATTTTAATTTTTTTTACAGTTTTTCAATGTACAGTGAATTGGAGCCAGAGTTGATGGAGCTGGAAGTGCGTCCATGATCACTTCCTATTTGAAACGCGCCGGCTCGCAGGTTAGCTATGTCCATTTATATATATAGACTATGATCCCTAGTCTTGTGCATTTGACCCGTCCTTCTCTGTCACTGCAGAGAAGGAGCAGTGGACCTATCTCCACACATTGAGCTGGGCGTGGTCAGGAGTCAGGATGACCTTTAGCTGGAGCAGGTCAGCACTGGGAGCAGGTGCAGAGCTGGGCCTGTTGAGTGTCATGTCTCTGGGTGTGTCTCAGCTCCTGTGTATTCAGATGTATTCATCTGGACAATGGAGCTGGGAGTGCTGTGGGCTGGAGCAGTGCATGCTGGGAGCTGATGTGTCTCCAGGCTTTGATACAAAGACCTACATTTACTCTGATGTGGCAGAAACTGCTCTGACCTCATGTGTTTTGTTGTGGTCATTTTTCAGTTGAAACATTTTAAACACTTTTAAAGGCCCTGTACTTGATTTTGTAAAAAAAAAAAAAAAAAAAAAAAATGTGCAAAATGTGTTTTGCCACAGTACAGATCATAGATGGACACAGAAAACACTCTGTTCCACCTTCTGATGTCATCGTGTGGTAATACAGGAAGTGCTCCACTGTGTCCACACACCTTCACTAGAATCATTTGGATCATTTCAGCCCTGGAATTGGCAGTGTTTTCTGAACTAAAGGTAAAAGGAGCTGTTAACTTGAAAACTACCACTTCATGACATCACAAGGTGGAACAGAGCATTTGGAGCTTTGGAGATGTAGACAGACTACTAATAAAGTGTTACTCAAACATGTGTGAATGAAACAAAACACAACTCCAGGTCTGTTTTTCAGGAGGTGACAGCATTAGAACATGGTTTAAAGCTCACAAGAGTCAATTTTGTGTAACATAGGACCTATAAAGAAATTCATCATCTGCTGCCGTTTACAGTTTCAGGTCCAAGTGTCGGAGGCACTGTCCCCAGCGCACATACGCCGACCCTGAGAGGAGGAGCTGTGTGTCTTGCCCCGCCCCCTGCACAGACTGCAGCAGCAGCAGCACCTGCCTCTCCTGTCTGCCCAGCTACTTCCTCAACGGTAACACACTCATTTTAGATGGTTTAACTGTTTTTTCAGTCTTATAGCTTTAATTCATTAATTACTCTATTTTGTATCTTTATGTTATTCAAAATATATTTTAATATTTTAGTCAAACAGTTATAATTAAAGGTCCTATCTTTCACAAAACTGACTCTTGTAGCTTGAAGTCATGTTATAATGCTGTGTTGTTGTTGTTGTTTTTTTTGTTTGTTTTTTTTCAAGTTAACAGCTTCTTTTACCTTTAGTTCAGTAGAGATTTGCAATTCCAGGGCTGAAATGATCCAAATGATTCTAGTGAAGGTGTGTGGAATTTAAAAACACAGTGGAGCACTTCCTGTATTACCACTTAATGACATCACAAGGGGGAACAGAGTATTTTCAGTTTGAGAGTGAGCCTAAATATGCAGAGTTTGTGTGTTAAACATGTATGAATGAAACAAAACACAACTCCAGCTCTGTTTGTGAAGAAGAAACATTAGGACAGAGATCAGAAAACAGAGTAACATAGGCCCTTTAAAGCTACCATCAGGTTTATTTTATTTATTTATTTATTTTTATTGGTAGAGGGCAGACGTGAAACCTGTTCCTCCTCCCTCCTCCTCTCCCTGGGCCCCTCCCCCCTCCTCTCACCTGGCCCCTCCCTCCTCCTCTCACCTGGCCCCTCCCTCCTCCTCTCACCTGGCCTCTCCCCCCTCCTCTCACCTGGCCCCTCCCTCCTCCTCTCACCTGGCCTCTCCCTCCTTCTCTCTCCTGATCTTTGTTCAGACTCACCTGTGCTCTCTGCTCTTCTTCTGTCACACCAAAGCTGGCACACCATCAAACTGCAATAACATAGACAGCATCTAGTGGTGAACTGTGAGAATGCAACCGGGGTGGGCCAGCCAACTTAATTATAAATGGTAGCTTTAAGTAATTTTATATCGTTTTTTTATCTTTATTTTTGTGCATTTTGTTTTTCTGATGTTCTTGTACCTTGCAACTCTGAAAATTCCAGATTATGGGACAAATACTGTCTCTTTTATCTGATCTCATTTTATCAGTTATTGGGAATCATCAAATACAAAATTAACAGCCCGTGTTCATTTGGTTTGTAAATGAGGCGCACACAGAGAACATGCAAAAGACACAGGATGCAAATGGAGAGGCAGAACACCGTGTTTACAGCAGCAGCAGTGTGTTCTGATGTGGTTTTGTCCTGGGCTCAGCTCCACATGAGCTGTGCAGGCTCAGGTCAGATGGAGAGGTCAGGTCACACAGTTACCATGGCGACTCGCTGGGAATTTAGACTTTTTACTAAACTATCTCCCTCCATAAATCAGATCTGTTCTACAAACTGTTCTGTTCAGATGTTTAACCATGTTCTAGTCATTTCTTCTCATTGAGCTTCTGAAGTTGTATTTGGAGTGATTTATGTTTGAGTAATCTTTAATCCACTATTTTCAAGACGCTATTTTGTCGATCTAGACCCGTTTTTCAATTCCATTGGTACACGCCCACTGTGACGTACACCCCCACTGTGACGTACACGCCCATTGTTTGACTTTTCAGCATTCATGATTTGCGATCTTAAAGGTGCACTGTGTAACTTTCCTGGTTCATCAGCTGCTTGTCTCCATGGAGATGTTATTGCTTTGCCTGGAATTCTCCGCAAAACAGCATTAAACTTTCACTCTGAGGCATTTATTCAATTACAGGCCTTCTTAGCGTTTTGAAAAACATGCATTCAGACATGTGAGCAGGGTCGCCTTTCCACAGATCTGACCTGTAACTTGGTCTACAGTGGCATCACCTACTTTTCTCACTGGAGATAAAGAAGCCATATAAAGATGCCATACTGTGGAACACCTCAGGAAAAGCAAAAACATCTCTGTTAAGAGTGTTTTGTTTATTATCTTTTTGATGTAGTACATTGACATTTTGCAGTGCTGTCATGCTGTGTGCTACATGTGCTTTTGTCTTCCAGGACTGAAGTGTGTGAAGCAATGCCCTCAGCAGACCTTCAGTGACACCAGTGGGTGGCGCTGTGAGCCCTGTCACTCTTCCTGTGTGTCCTGTCGGGGTCCGGGGCCCTCAGACTGTGAGCTGTGTCAGGGAGGGGCCGCTCCTCTGGGGGGGCAGTGTCCAGGGTTCAGCTGCCCCTCGGGACAGTTCTTTGATGGTCAGTTCATTTTTATTCTATTTTAGATGACATCACCACGTTCAACAGGCCGCTCAGACTGAACACAGATAAAAGTGGAGTAGATAAACTGTATATGGCTCAAATGCAGAGTCCTCTTGTGCCACAGTGAGCTCTTGGGTCTAGAAATGATCAAGTTGAGCATTTGTGAATTCATCTTTTGGATTTTTAATGACAATATACAGTGTAATCAGGAAAAAAAAAAGTCTCAAATAGAATCACTAAAATGTAGTTTTTATTATTAAAGTTGAATTAAGTTATGAGAGTGAGAGAGATCGTGAGCTGTACTCAGGGTCAGGACACAGTAATGACTTTAGCTCCCTCTGCTGGACAACATGGAAACACAACACAAGAGGAGACAGAAAAACACTGAGGCGTTTGTCCGGGACACTGTTTTATCTGATTATACACAGCTCATACTGGAGAGCATTTGACAACATAAGTCTATATTTCTGTTCTGATTCATTCAAATGTTTCTGTGTTTCAGTGAGAGCTGGAGCGTGCTCAGTGTGTGACATTTCCTGCATGAGCTGCTTCGGCCCTGCGTCTCTGGACTGCTCCTCCTGTTTCACAGGTACATGGAAAAAAGCCCCACTGTGCAGCTTTTTAGTCAGAAATAGACTAAGATAAAAGCATGTAGCTCAGGGGTGGGCAAACCTTTTGACCGCAATTTGCCCATTCCTGATGTAGATTAATTTTGGTGGTTTTTATTGCCCTAAAAACACGTGACTTTACTATGAGTGGGATTGCATCTCGACAAACCTCCACCTGTTTATCTCCATAGAAATATTACTCACTTGGCCATAAATTCCATGGTATGGTTTTCACTTTCTATTTCAATGGAGTCAATCAGGTGCCGCCTTCAGAAAGTTCCATGGTGTTGCTTTAGTGCTGACTTCTGATTCACATTCTTGTCTTGTTGTCAGGGTTCTTCTTGGACCAGGACGGCTCGTGTGTGGAGCACTGCCCCTCTGGCTCCTTTTCCAACTCTGTCCTCGGTGTGTGTGAGAACTGCGCCTCCTACTGTCAGCTGTGTGCAGGCTCCAGTGATAACTGTGTGAGCTGCTCCAAACACGGACACACGCCTTTCCTCCACCAGGGGAAGTGCTGGTCTGAATGTCCTGAGTAAGTCTGAGGTATAGACTGCGATGTTCATGTATGTGTAAGTGGGGCGACAGTGGCGGAGTGTTAGTCCCCCAGCCCGAAGGTCAGAGGATCGAGTCCCGCATAGACCAAGTTCTGTCGTTGTGTCCTTAGGCAAGACACTTCACCCACATTGCCTAGTATGAAAGTGGCGTGTGTGCGAATGATAGGTGGTGGTCGGAGGGGCCGATGTATGTGTAAGTCTGAGGTATAGACTGTGTGATGTTCATGTATGTGTGTTCACTCTCAACAGGGAAGTGAGGCTGTATTCATGGGCTTCAGCTTCCTGTTTATTAGCAATGTTCTGAGCCATTCAAAAGATAAAATATTTATTTTTTGATTGATAATTGCTATGGCAACAGTGTTTATTTTTCATGACTCTGAAACTCATGGACAGGAGATATGATAATCCTAGGAGCGTGGCCGCAGATGTTTTTCAAGGGTTAGAATTTTTCTCACACTATTGATATTTTGTGGCTGATGTCATCCACATTCCCTGGGGGTGTGATGCTAACTGTAGGCACTGCTCTCTCTGAAGCTGTGTTACTTAGGTTAGACTTTAATCTGAGGTTTGATCACGGGCTTCTGGAAATGTGCTGTTTTTGTCAGTGTTTGCTAATGTGTCTCCATGGTAAAAACAAGCAAAACAAATATCTGCATAGGTCAGTTTATAACATTAAATACAGGAGCTGGTGTGAGTATTATTATCGGGGTATTTCTCTTTAAAAGTGTTATCATGAGGTGTAATGATGTCCCCTCCTCTTGTTTGTTTCAGTGGTTTCTTTGAGTCAGAGGAGGGGCTGTGTGACCAATGTGGCGCCCCCTGTCAGACCTGTGACGGGGGCAGCTCCCAGTGCCTGTCCTGCTCTGAAGGGTACTTCCTGGAGGGGAGGGTCTGCAGACTGAACTGTTCTGAGAAGATGTACCAAGCTGACGATGGGACGTGTAGACACTGCCCCTCCCACTGTGACGTCTGTGCCGACCTGCACACGTGTTTGAGTGAGTTGGCTTTTTAATCAGCCCTGTTGTGCTTGTGTCTCTTGAGTTATATATATATATATATATATATATATATATATATATATATATATATATATATATATATATATATATATATATATATATATATATATATATATATACATGAGTATCACCAATTAAGAAAATTAAACTGGAGAAGGAAATGAGTACCTCACAGTGGGCGTGTACGTCATAAAGGGCGTGTCACAGTGGGCGTGTACTGGTGGATGTTAAACGGGGATAGATCAACAAAATGGCATCTTGAAAATAGTCGATTAAAGATTACTCAAACATTAATCACTCCAAATACAACTTCAGAGGCTCAATGAGAAGAAATTACTAGAACACGGATAAAGATCTGAAAAGTTTGCATAATAGGCTTCAGTCTGACTACAGTCCTGGTGTGAGGTTCTGTGTCTTGTGTGTTTGCAGAGTGCAGTTTCTTGTACCTGATGTTGAATGGCGTGTGCAGAGCCAGTTGTCCTGAGGGGTACTTCGAGGACATGGAGGAGGGGCGCTGTGGGCCGTGTCATACCACCTGTGCCTCATGCTCTGGGCCCCTAGGAGGCGACTGTGAGACCTGCTCCTCAGTCAGCCCCATGCTCTACAAAGGGACCTGCCTCAGAGAGTGTCCTTCTGGAACATACTACCAGACAACTGCCAAAGAGTGCCAAGGTACAATCCCAGAACTCCAACAAACATTTCTATATCCAAAACACTTCACTACAGTGTTTACCATTAAGAGAGGAGACTACGGTGGCCCATTAGTCTCATTTTCTGCTTTAATAATGAAATTGGCCAAACAAATGCTACATTATGCTTGTGGTATTGTCATAAACATATAAAAGTATCTATATTTATTGCATAATCAACTATGTCTACCCCATTGACACGTCATGCTGGGGGTGGTTCTACATGTAGCTCTCTAGCAGAATGTTCAGCAGTTACCATGGTGACACAATGCACACATTAGTAAACACTTGGTTTTAAGATGGTCTCCAAAACTCAAGAAATAAATACAAAATCTATTTAAACATTCTCAGGAGCCGGTAATCAATCTGAACGTTCACGGTCCTGTTTAAGAGTTTGATTTTACACAAAAAGGTGAGAGTGACTCAATGAAAAACTGTTGGCTAATGCTAGCTAGCTTGTGACTGTGATGTTATTTGAGAGGAACTTGTTTAAGAGCACAAATCAGCTCACCTGCTGTAGTCCCAACTAATTCAGGTTTTGAGTTAAAATAAAGCTCAGATTAAAGTCTAATAGAGCTTCAGACAGAGTAGTGCCTACAGTTAGCATCACCACATTCATTGCACCCTTTGTCTTTCATTACCCCTGAGCGTTTGTTGTTCTTTATGTGCAGAGTGCCACCAGACGTGTGCCAGGTGCAGGGGGCCTGAGCCAAACCAGTGCACAGAGTGTGAGAGGGGCCTGGTGCTGGACCCCAGCTCCCTGCTCTGTGGTGTGACCGGGGATGCACACTGCCCCCTAGGGACCTACCTGCAAGATGACCATTTTACCTGCTCCAGCTGCCACAGGGGCTGTCTGTCCTGTGAGGGCCCTGAGCTCTGTTCCACCTGCGCGGTCCCCCACTACCTCCACAGTGAGCACAGGGTTTTCATTCATAATAATAATAATAATATTGTAATACTAATATTTTAAAGGTCCTATATTATGCAAAATGGATTCTTGTGAGGTTTAATCTACGTTCTAATGCTGTTCCCCCTCAAAAACAGACCTGGAGTTGTGTTTTGTTTCACTCACACATGTTTGAGTAACACTTTATTATCAGTCTGTCTACTGAAATAAAGTGTTACTCAAACATGTGTGAACACTGAAATGGTCCAAATAATTTTAGTGAAGGTACATGGAGTTTAAAAACACAGTGGAGCAATGGATTCACACACACACACACATATATATATATATATATATATATATATATATATATATATATATATATATATATATATATATATATATATATATATATATATATATATATATATATATATATATATATATATATATATATATATATATATATTTTAAGTGTGTTATTTAAAATCAGGCCCGTCTAACCCTCACTGCGTTACATTCCCTCAGATGGATCCTGTACCCGCTCTTGTCCTGAGGGCACATATAGCTCCTCACAGGATGCAGACGGGCGACAGCTGGGCGTCTGTCTGCCCTGTGCCCCCGTCTGCTCCAGCTGCAGCGGGCCATCGGCCAAAGACTGTCTGACCTGTTCTCCAGGACACCTGCGCCTCCTGCACCTCTGTGTCAGCCGCTGTCCCACAGGGTAAAACACAAACACAGAGAAAAAAACACAAACAGAGTAAAACACAAACACAGAGTAAAACACAAACAGAGTAAAACACAAACACAGAGTAAAACACAAACAGAGTAAAACACAAACAGAGTAAAACACAAACACAGAGTAAAACACAAACAGAGTAAAACACAAACACAGAGTAAAACACGGAGTAAAACACAGAGTAAAACACAAACACAGACTAAAACACAGAGTAAAACAGTAATACACAGAATAAAACACGGTGTAAAACACAAATACAGAGTAAAACAGAGTAAAACACAAATACAGAGTAAAACACAGAGTAAAACACAAATACAGAGTAAAACACGGAGTAAAACACAAACACAGAATAAAACATGAAGTAAAACGCAGACTAAAACAAACACAGAGCAAAACAGAATAAAACAGAGTAAAACACTGAGTAAAACACAAACACAGCTTTAGATGGAGAGACGGCAGCTGAAGGCCAAGAGCTGCTAGGCCTAAATGCAATACTGATGCTTTGTAGGTGATGTCATCAACATTCCCTGGGGTGTGATGCTAACTGTAGGCACTGCTCTGTCTGAAGTTATGTTACTTTAATCTATGTTTTGTTTTAACACAATCTGACCATAAAGAGCTGACTTAGCTGGAACTACAACAGGTGAGCTGATTTGTGGTTTAATTCTGTTTTTAGTCCTGGTTTAGACCTGGTTTAGACCTGCCTTAGTCCTGGTTCAGTCCTAGTTTAGTCCTGATTTAGTCCTGGTTTAGACCTGGTTTAGTCCTGGTTTAGTCCTGGTTTAGTCCTGGTTTAGACCTGGTTTAGTCCTGGTTTAGTCCTGGTTTAGTCCTGGTTTAGACCTGGTTTAGACCTGGTTTAGTCCTGGTTTAGTCCTGGTTTAGACCTGGTTTAGACCTGGTTTAGTCCTGGTTTAGACCTGGTTTAGTCCTGATTTAGTCCTGGTTTAGTCCTGATTTAGTCCTGGTTTAGTCCTGGTTTAGTCTTGGTTTAGTCCTGGTTTAGACCTGGTTTAGTCCTGGTTTAGTCCTGGTTTAGTCCTGGTTTAGTCCTGGTTTAGTGCTGGTTTAGACCTGGTTTAGACCTGGTTTAGTCCTGGTTTAGTCCTGGTTTAGACCTGGTTTAGTCCTGGTTTAGTCCTGGTTTAGTCCTGGTTTAGTCCTGATTTAGTCCTGGTTTAGTCCTGGTTTAGTCCTGGTTTAGTCTTGGTTTAGTCCTGGTTTAGACCTGGTTTAGTCCTGGTTTAGTCCTGGTTTAGTCCTGGTTTAGTCCTGATTTAGTCCTGGTTTAGTGCTGGTTTAGACCTGGTTTAGACCTGGTTTAGTCCTGGTTTAGTCCTGGTTTAGTCCTGGTTTAGTCCTGGTTTAGTCCTGGTTAAGACCTGGTTTAGTCCTGGTTTAGTCCTGATTTAGTCCTGGTTTAGTCCGGGTTTAGACCTGGTTTAGTCCTGGTTTAGCCCTGGTTTAAACCTGGTTTAGTCCTGGTTTAGTCCTGGTTTAGTCCTGGTTTAGACCTGGGTTAGTCCTGGTTTAGTCCTGGTTTAGTCCTGGTTTAGTCCTGATTTAGTCCTGGTTTAGTCCTGGTTTAGTCCTGGTTTAGACCTGGTTTAGTCCTGGTTTAGTCCTGGTTTAGTCCTGATTTAGTCCTGGTTTAGTCCTGGTTTAGTCCTGATTTAGTCCTGGTTTAGTCCTGGTTTAGTCCTGGTTTAGACCTGGTTTAGTCCTGGTTTAGTCCTGGTTTAGATCTGGGTTAGTCCTGGTTTAGACCTGGTTTAGTCCTGATTTAGTCCTGGTTTAGTCCTGATTTAGTCCTGATTTAGTCCTGGTTTAGTCCTGGTTTAGACCTGGTTTAGTTCTGGTTTAGTCCTGGTTTAGTCCTGGTTTAGACCTGGTTTAGTCCTGGTTTAGTCCTGGTTTAGACCTGGTTTAGACCTGGTTTAGTCCTGATTTAGTCCTGGTTTAGTCCTGGTTTAGACCTGGTTTAGTCCTGATTTAGTCCTGATTTAGTCCTGGTTTAGTCCTGGTTTAGTCCTGGTTTAGTCCTGGTTTAGACCTGGTTTAGTCCTGGTTTAGTCCTGGTTTAGATCTGGGTTAGTCCTGGTTTAGACCTGGTTTAGTCCTGGTTTAGTCCTGGTTTAGTCCTGATTTAGTCCTGATTTAGTCCTGGTTTAGTCCTGGTTTAGACCTGGTTTAGTTCTGGTTTAGTCCTGGTTTAGTCCTGGTTTAGACCTGGTTTAGTCCTGGTTTAGTCCTGGTTTAGACCTGGTTTAGACCTGGTTTAGTCCTGGTTTAGTCCTGGTTTAGACCTGGTTTAGACCTGGTTTAGTCCTGGTTTAGACCTGGTTTAGACCTGGTTTAGTCCTGATTTAGTCCTGGTTTAGTCCTGGTTTAGTCCTGGTTTAGTCCTGGTTTAGTCTTGGTTTAGTCCTGGTTTAGACCTGGTTTAGTCCTGGTTTAGTCCTGGTTTAGTCCTGGTTTAGACCTGGTTTAGTCCTGGTTTAGTCCTGGTTTAGTCCTGGTTTAGACCTGGTTTAGTCCTGATTTAGTCCTGGTTTAGTCCTGGTTTAGACCTGGTTTAGTCCTGATTTAGTCCTGGTTTAGTCCTGGTTTAGTCCTGGTTTAGTCCTGATTTAGTCCTGATTTAGTCCTGGTTTAGTCCTGGTTTAGTCCTGATTTAGTCCTGGTTTAGTCCTGGTTTAGTCCTGGTTTAGACCTGGTTTAGTCCTGGTTTAGTCCTGGTTTAGATCTGGGTTAGTCCTGGTTTAGACCTGGTTTAGTCCTGGTTTAGTCCTGGTTTAGTCCTGATTTAGTCCTGATTTAGTCCTGGTTTAGTCCTGGTTTAGACCTGGTTTAGTTCTGGTTTAGTCCTGGTTTAGTCCTGGTTTAGACCTGGTTTAGTCCTGGTTTAGTCCTGGTTTAGACCTGGTTTAGACCTGGTTTAGTCCTGGTTTAGTCCTGGTTTAGACCTGGTTTAGACCTGGTTTAGTCCTGGTTTAGACCTGGTTTAGACCTGGTTTAGTCCTGATTTAGTCCTGGTTTAGTCCTGGTTTAGTCCTGGTTTAGTCTTGGTTTAGTCCTGGTTTAGACCTGGTTTAGTCCTGGTTTAGTCCTGGTTTAGACCTGGTTTAGTCCTGGTTTAGTCCTGGTTTAGTCCTGGTTTAGACCTGGTTTAGTCCTGATTTAGTCCTGGTTTAGTCCTGGTTTAGACCTGGTTTAGTCCTGATTTAGTCCTGGTTTAGTCCTGGTTTAGTCCTGGTTTAGTCCTGGTTTAGTTCTCTGGTCCTACCCTCACTTATGGCCATGAGCTTTTGGGTAATGACCAAAAAGCAGATGCTGGTGAACTTTTAAATGAGTTTCCTTTGCAGGGTGGCTGGGTCCTCCCTTAGAGATAGGATGAGGAGCTCAGTCACATGGGAGGAGCTTGGAGTAGAGCCGCTGCTCCTCCATGTAGAAAGGAGCAGCTGAGGTTTGGGCATCTGTTCCTGGAGCCTCATCTCCCACCAGGAGGAGGCCCCGGGGAAGACCCAGGACACGCTATGTCTCTCGGCTTGCCTGGGAACGCCTTGGTGTCCCACCAGAGATACTGGAGGAGGTGTCTAGGGTGGAGGAAGTCTGGGAGTCCCTCCTTAGACTGCTGACCTCGTGACCTGGCCCCAGATACAGGAAGAAAATAGATGGATGATAAGAGGAGAAACTGAGGAGGCAGGTGGTTCTGCTGCTGTGGAACAAAGAGCTTGAGATTGAAAACATACCTGCTTCTGAATATGTGGTTGTTGTTCCATGAATCAAGCAGAACACTCCTCATCATTATTACTGTATCACTCTATAAACACTCCTCATTATCACTGTATAACTCTAAACACGTCTGCAGGTTTTACAAAGGCGGCTCTGAGTGTAAGAAGTGCCATCACTCCTGTGCCATGTGCTCGGGCCCCGGTCCAGAGTCCTGTCGAGTCTGTGTGCCCCCCCTGCTGGAGATACAAGGAACTAACCTGTGTGTGGAGCGCTGCCCTCAACGCTTCTACCAGAGCGAGCATGTGTGCAGGCAGTGCCACATCAGCTGCCAGACGTGCTCAGGTAAACAGGCATTTTAAAGGGCCCATATCACACAAAACAGACTCTTGTGAGGTCCTCAAAAACAGACCTGGAATTGTGTTTTGTTTCATTCACACATGTTTGAGTGACACTTTATTATTAGTCTGTCTACATCTCCAGAGCTCAAAACACTCTGTTCCACCTTGTGATGTCATCATGTGGTAATACAGGAAGTGCTCCATTTCAGCCCTGGAATTGTCAATCTTACTGAACTAAAGGTAAAAGGAGCTGTTAACTTGAAAATTACCACTTCATGACATCACAAGGTGGAACAGAGCATTTGGAGCTTTGGAGATGCAGACAGATTAATAATAAAGTGTTACTCAAACGTGTGAATGAAACAAAACACAACTCCAGGTATTACATAGTGCTCCTTTAGGTTTTGTGGATGAAGAGTGCCAAGTAGGGCATCTGACATCAAGTGCCTTTGTGTTTTCAGACCCATCTCCTCAGGCTTGTCTCACCTGTGACGATGGAAACACTCTGAAGGACAACGTCTGCTTCCCTCGCTGTGGAGAGGGGACGTACTTTTCAGAGCAGGTGAGTCAGAGCTCTGGAACATTCATCTACAAACTAAATGTGTTTCAACTGTTTTGAGTCCTTTGTCATTTCTGCTCTTCATGTTAAATATAGTTATTACTAATTAAATAGGCTAAAATAATCAATGCATGAATATGGGTGACAAAAATGGAACGATTATGTCAAAAATCGCTGCATGTGAATCACAGACTGTATAAATAAGTGAGTGTGATGTCACCCACAGCGTTCAGCTTCAGTCAAATGAAGCTCTTCGAGGCTTTGGAATTCTGACCACTAAGCAACACTGTCAATCAAAACTGTTGCTAAAGCTAGCGGGAGAGACCTTTTTATTTGTTTGTTATTAATGTTCATATATTGATTTACAAACACAGTAGTGAAATAAAAACCCCAGGATCATTCAGAGCGGGTTAATACAAGTCTGACAGCAGCAGTTACAGAGAGAGGGGACACAGTTTTTCAATAGAAAGTGAATTGGAGCCAGAGTCGATGGAGCCGGAAGTGCGTCCATGATCACTTACTATTTGGAACGTGGAGGCTAGCAGGTTAGCTATGTCCATTTATATAGTCTTTGATTTATAAAAAATATCTGCATTCGTATAGTCATGGCCTTAAACATTTGTAACCAAAGCTTTTCCGCCTTCAAGTCATTCAACGCGCTTTACATTAATGAAATACCCATTCACACACACACATTCAGACACCAGCGTACACAGACAATGGGGGCGAGGAGGAGGTTAAGTGTCTTGCCCAAGGACACAACAACAGCATTCATCTGTGGGAGCTGGAGTCACACCGGTAACCTGCGTCTCAGTAGATCTGACTGCTCTCCCAATTATTTTTATGTCGAGAGGGGGATTCGAACCGCTCACCTTCAGTGCTTTTATAGGTGTGTGTGTTTGTGTGCGCATGTATGTGTGAAATCGTCTTGTGTTTTGTGCTGGTCGTCAGGAGCAGGCCTGTGAGCCATGTGACCGGTTCTGCCGTCACTGCTTCGGTCCCAGAGCGCAGCAGTGTGTCAGCTGCCATGACGACGCCGGTCTCCATGCGGTGGAGAGCCGCTGCGCCCCCTGCTGCTCGAGCCACAGAAACACCACAGGCTGCTGCGTGTGTGACATCCGCACAGGTACGTGACATCAACTATTATCACTTATCAGTCAAAGGAATGCGAGGTTACAGAAGTTCACATTTAAAAATACCTTGAAAAATATTTATTCTTAGTGATCGGGCTTATAACTACAGCACTGACATTATGAAAACCATCTGAGTTGTTCTAAAGTCTAATGTGATTTCTGTACAGCCCTGTGTGTGGAGGCTCCCGTTCCCAGGCAGGGGTCAGACACAGACCTAAGCTCCGCCTCCAGAGTCCTGAAACATACATCGGCCGCTCTGCCCCTTGTCCTGCTGCTCACCCTGGGTCTGATCTGCGGAGGTGTGGCCTTGTACCGTGCTCACTCCAGGAAGAAGCTGTGCTGGAGGCGGAGCTACGAACGGCTGAGCGGAAACGCCACAGAGTCCATGCCCCACGGCGTCCCGGAGCCCGACAGCAGCGACGACGTGGATGTGGTGTACACCAGCCGAGGGGGGTGTGTTTACAGACGGTACAGTTTCAGTTATGAGCCTGAACCGTAGACTTAAAAACAGCCAGCAACACGGTCATGTTACAACATTATGAGACACAACGCCTTCTTCTACGCCTTATTCTCCACCTTCATCTCCACCTTCACCACAGACCTACACAAACAGACTATTACTATTGACAAAAGCAGACCGGGGCATCCTATGACCCCTTGACCTCTTTAATACGCTCCCTTACAACCTTTTATAATATTTTAGTCTAGTATTTCACTACAGTACCCTATATTTAGAGCATTTATTAGAGAGTTTGTTTGGCCCAGTTCATCTGTTTCTCTACATTGTTTAGGTATGTGTAAGTACTGTTACTTTATGTACAAATACTGTTAATTTAAGTAAGTTAATAAGTAAAAAGTATTCACCAGAAATACTCAAGTAATGAGCGCCTGTTTGGTCCAGTGTTTTAGTCTTGATGTAATCAGATGAAATAATGTGCAAACTCTGGCATGAAAAGTAAAAGTAAATGCTATATATATATATATACCGGTATATATATATATTTACGAAATACAATTGTTCTGATGTTTTCATGATGACAGGGTGCCGGGGAAGTATAACCAAACCTTTACAACACAGTCCAGTACGAGTATTGCTGTAGCTGGTGTGTTTCTATGGGACAGATCTGAAATTATATGTGAAAAGCTTAGAGTGTATATATAAACTTATCCTGACTCTATGGAGCAAAGCAAACCTCAAGCACAAACTCATAACTGTTACACATATTATAGGTCTGTCATAATCACACATTTTGAGGTTTGAAGTAAATATACTAATCGATATTGATAATATTGAACCTCATTTCTGCCACTGACACAAAAACCCAAGAGCAGATTTAAACCAAAAAAAACTATTCTAAATCTACAATATTGTTAAAAATCATGAGATGAAATAAATAAACAGCAGAATGAAACACTTTAGTCGTTAGAGTCTGTAATGAGTCAGACAGGTTATTTATTTAAACTTTTATGGCTTAAATCTGATCATATAGGCAAGAAATAACCAAAAATGTCCCAGTAGTGCAAAGAAAAAGTAACACAATAAATACTGACCCCAAAAATATGTAGTTTCATTTTTCATAAACTGAGACCGGTCACTCGCCCTGGTTCAGTCGCAGCTCCAGACTCCAGACCAGTCCAGACGCTGTGCAGCGTTTGAGCAGAAGAAACTTTGGGCCTCTGGGTCATACTGACGTGAGCTCACACAC
Organism: Periophthalmus magnuspinnatus; assembly: GCF_009829125.3. Lineage (NCBI taxonomy): Eukaryota > Metazoa > Chordata > Actinopteri > Gobiiformes > Gobiidae > Periophthalmus > Periophthalmus magnuspinnatus. Next base: position 1,784,617 of record NC_047131.1, on the reverse strand, counting down.
ACAGATGTTTAATGATGAGCCTGATGTGAGTGTTTGAGCCCAGCTTCATATTGTGTTTTTACTATAGGAGCAGTACTCTTATCACACGGTTTTACTGTTACGTGATTTTTGATGCAAGAATGTACTAAAACAAATGAACTTTACCATCACATGATCAATGGTGGAACATAACAAAGTAGTAGTAGTAGTAGTAGTAAAGTACAGTACTCAAGTATACATTTGAGGTAACTGTAATTTACTTCAGTACATTTTACAGTGTGTACTTTTTACTTTTTCTTGAATACATTTGAGAGCAATATCTTACTTTTCAGTCCAGTTAAAAAATGTAGTGGAGTAGAAAGTACAAAGTATTTTTTATTATTGTGTGACACCTACTGAAAAGGCTGAGGGTTTATTTTGAACACATTCATAATTTGAACAAAATAAAAATATACAAATAAAAACAGATTGAAGACCTCAAAATCTGTGTGAAATACTTTTACTTTTTACATTTTTAAACGGGTACTTTAAAACTTTAACTTTCACTAACTAACTAGTATTCTTTTTTTGATCCAGTATCTGTACTTTTACTTAACATAATCGAGTACTTCTTCCACCACTCCATATGATATTGTAACACTAAAATTTTACATTTACATCCATCAGAGCTGGACTCACTGCTCCTGACAGTTCTCTGTTTGGCCACCAGAGGGCACAATCCACTTTGTATAATGTCAAGTCCTCCCTTGTTAGCCATAAACACTTGCTTTTTATCAATAAATCACATGACTATAAACATTCTTATGACTTGTAATGCTGCCTCCCCATGGACAAAGAGAGGTACAGAACATCATCACGCTGACCTAGTCCCCGTTTCATCTTGACCCAAGCTTAAAGGTCCCATATTACACAAAATGACTCTTGTAGCTTTAAACCATGTTATAATGCCATTACCTCCTCAAAAACAGACCTGGAGTTGTGTTTTGTTTCATTCACACATGTTTGAGTAACACTTTATTATTAGTCTGTCTACATCTCCAAAGCTCAAAATGCTCTGTTCCACCTTGTGATGTCATGAAGTGGTAGTTTTCAACTTAACATCTCTTTTTACCTTTTGTTCAGTAGAGATTGGCAACTCCAGGTCTGAAATCATCCAAATAATTCTCGTGAAGGTGTATGGAGTTTAACAACACAGTGGACCACTTCCTGTATTACCACATGATGACATCACAAGGTGTAACAGAGTGTTTTCAGTTTGAGAGAAGAACTCAGCCTAAATATGCAGGGTTTGTGTGTTAAACATGTGTGAATGAAACAAAACACAACTCCAGGTCTGTTTGTGATGAGGAAACAACATTAGAACAGATCAGAGAATAGAGTCCTATGGGACCTTTAATGTGACTCAAGTCATTCTGTAGATGCTCACACATCTGCCTGGGGTGAACCTTCCAACAAATCTGGATTGATAAACTTTGATATTGATATTTAAAAACAAAAAGTGCACAGGGGCCATAGATTGTGTGAAAGACTTTACTTGAATAAAAGCTCATGGAACCGTCTCAGAGTGTCCACCAGCTCAACGCGGCTCCAGTGACGGCTCCACTATTCCAACAGCAGCAGTGCTCTGTGAAAAATTGCTCCATTCCACTTCTACGAAAAAGTCCAAAAATGGTTTAAAATCTGCGCATTCATAAAATATATATTAAATTCTCTCCAAGGCCGCGTCTCGTAGATAAATATAGACATTTATAGAGCAGAACACGCATCCACCAGTAACAACAGCATCTCGAAGAAAGTGTGAATGACAAGAAGACACAAATATTCATGATTCCAGCAGAGGAAAAGATGGAAGGGGATAGAGACGGCCAGTGGGCGGGGATTTGCAGGGTAACAGACGGTGACGTGTTGTAGAGATGCTGAGCGGGCAGGGCTTTGCAAGGTAACAGTAGAGATGGCAAGTGGGTGGGGCTTCGCATGTAACAGACAGTGATAGGTTGTAGTGATGGCAAGTAGGCGGGGCTACACAGAGTAACAGACAGTGATAGGTTGTAGGGATGGCGAGTAGGCGGGGCTACACAGAGTAACAGACAGTGATAGGTTGTAGGGATGCGAGGAGGCGGGGCTCCGCAGGGTAACAGACAGTGATAGGTTGTAGGGATGGCGAGTAGGCGGGGCTCTGCAGGGTAACAGACAGTGATAGGTTGTAGGGATGCGAGTAGGCGGGGCTCTGCAGGGTAACAGACAGTGATAGGTTGTAGGGATGCGAGTAGGCGGGGCTCTGCAGGGTAACAGACAGTGATAGGTTGTAGGGATGGCGAGTAGGCGGGGCTCTGCAGGGTAACAGACAGTGATAGGTTGTAGGGATGCGAGTAGGTGGGGCTCTGCAGGGTAACAGACAGTAATAGGTTGTAGGGATGGCGAGTTGGCAGGGTTCCGCAGGGTAACAGACAGCAGTGGATCCAGTCTTTTCTCCCCAACAGTCCAGAGGCGAGTCTTCAGGTGCTGGTCCTCATCATGAACATGGGGCTCACTCAGGAACCGCAGCAGACGCCACCTCCACTTTGCCGTGCATCTCCTGGTCAACTCTGAGGACACAAAGATGACGTTACCAGAGGAAACACCAAAGTACCGACAGAACTGTGTGAGAGCCATAGACTGTATACAGAAGTGGACTAAGAGTGTGACGTCACCCACAGCGTTCGGCTCGATGAAGCTCATCAAGGCTAGCAGTTATAGCAGCCAATTTAGAGCCGAGTTCTGACGTTCTGACCAAGAGTATCATAGCAACGAAAGAGCCAATCCAGAGCAAGGCTGAAGAAGGTAACGCCTCTTCCCACCCGCACCGCTGGTTTGGCAGGGGACAGACAATTTTTAACGCTGTCAATCAAACTTGGTTCTCACACTAGCGGGAGCGATCTTGGGGAAAGAAGGCACCTGATTTGTCTCAGGGGCCACCTTTTTCAGTGCAAAGTGAATTGGAGCCAGAGTCGATGGAGCGGAAAGCACTTTCAGTTTGTAATGCGGCGGCTAGCAGGTTAGCTATGTCCATTTATATATACAGTCTATGGCGAGAGCTTAGTGACAAGAACATTTGGTACCACTTTAATAGCACGTTTAATAACCTTAATAAAGTAAATGAATAGTTAAATTGTTTAGCAACAATAATTCAGGCTCACTGCACAACTTTACAGCAGGGGGTCGGCTTTTGGTCGGTCATTTCATGTTAACTTACATAGAGCCCACCTTCAAGGCTGAAAACGCATTCATTCACACATTCATATACCAGTATACACAGACACGGGGGGGGGAGGGGGACAGCCAGCACTCATCTGTGGGAGCTGCAGTCACACCACCAACCTGTGGGTCAGTGGATCTGACTGCTCAACCAATGATGTTGACGTCGATAGCAGGATTCGAACTGCCAGTCTCCAGGCAAACGCTTTACCAACTGAGCCATTGTCGCCAACTGCACTACATACCCCAGGCATTTTAGTGAAAGCTCATAGTTAGTATTCTTAAAACATTATCTGACACTCATAGATTTGGAAACATTCAACATGGCAAAAACCTGAAGTTAAGAAGCTTTGTGTAAAACTGCAATATCCGCTGTGAAAGCAAGAGGGAGCTGTTAGCAGAGAGGTGCACTGTGGGAAGTGAAACAGGCAACAGGCTGTGAGCCAAACGTGCAGTGAAGTTACTCTACAACAGAGCAGCACCTCACACCAGGACGGTGACATAACTGATATGGGTAAAGTTTTACTATTGGTGACCCTGCTCTAAAGTGAAAGTGCTCTGTGTGTCCTGTTAGTCACACGCAAACGCTCCAAAGCCCAGTCAAAATGTTTCTACCTTTTACGGCTTTTCTTATTTTTGTCCTGGTCAAACCTTAAGAGGAGAAGAGGAAGTTAAAGGGAAAGACACGGGGGCAAGACAAAAGAGTGAATCACATTTTTTATATCAGTCATGTGTTATTAAAACTTAGCATAGTCATTCGAGCCCCTGATGAGTGATTTCACACCTATTTGCATCCTGGCTAGCCCTATCATTTTCTTTGTTTTGCTTTGGGTCTGAGGATGGAGTTATAAATAGGAGATAGATGATGTCTAAGGTTCCATTCCTGTTCAAAGATTTTTCTTTTCTCTGGCTACGATCTTAACCTCACTATCTTCAAAGGAGTGGTTAATGGCTTTGAGAGGAAGATGTACAGCAGAATGGGGTCCTGAGGAGCTCTTGCGATGGTGCTGGTACACAATAGGTGTTCTGAGCTTCAGATAGATAAAAGGCAATGTACTGTAGTAATCTGACCAGAACTGAAGAAGCAGCTTGGATGAGCAGCGAAACATTCACTTTTACAATGTTTGGCCAATTGACAGTTTATATTTTTTTCTTTTATTATTAAAATGTGTTTGTTTTCAATATTAGTTTCTTTAACATACACAAAGCAGACTTTTAATTACTGGTCTTTAACGTAAGAAATAGGTCTCATTCCTCTTCTAACAGAGGATTAGCTGTAGACCTGTCCATAGACAGAATCTCTTTGCTTTGCTTGACCAGCCAGTCCCTTCTACATTTTGTCCTGGTCCAGAAGTGTCTAATGGAACCACAGAGAGTGACAAACCTTCGTCCTGACTTGGCACGATCTAATCACAGTAGCAAATTTACATCATGTGGTCTCTCAAATATTCTTGTAACATTCAGAACAAAATATAGAAATTCAATTGTTGATTCTGCAAAAATCTGTTTCTCTTATTTGTTAATTCATCTGTGAATCATGCCCTCTGAAATTGTGGAGACAGGACATGGCTCCAGACCCACTCGTCTTTGTAAAGTTTTGTATGTGTGTGGTACTGGCTGGACAAGTTATTCCTTTGCACTAATGGTAAACTGTTGTTGTTAATTATGACCAGCTACAGCTCCAACGTTAATGTCTCAGATTTATTTTTGATATTTACCAACTATGTAAGTATTGCATGGCACAGTTTAAGGTTCAAGTAGAGAAGGATTTATGGGGATAATCCTGCTTTAGGACTATTGTCTCACAATGTGTGATGGGCCCATATGACTTTTTGACATGTTCTCATAGTAATGAACTTCTGATTTTTATTCAAAGATGTATAGCATAAACATGCATAGACTGTATAAAGAAGTGGACTAAGTCAGTGTGACGTCACTCACAGCATTCAGCTCCAGTCAAATGAAGCTCATCGAGGCTAGCAGTTATAGGGGCCAATTTGGAGCAGAGTTCCATATTTGGAATCCCGACTGGAGTATCATAGCAACCAAAGAGCCAATCCAAAGCAAGGCTATTGAAGGTAAACCCCCTTCCTGCACGCACTGCTAGTTTGGGAGGGCTCAGCCACAAACCTGTTACTAACACTAGTGGGAGCGACCACGGGGAAAGAAGGCACCTGGTTTGTCTGTTATTAATGCTCATATCTTGATTTACGGACACAATAGTGAAATAAAAAACCCAGGATTATGTAGAGCGAGTTAATACGAACATTTAAGACCAAAATGACGAGTCTGACAGCAGCAGTTACAGAGAGAGAGCTCAAAGTGTCGATGGAACTGGAAGCGCGCACATGATCACTTCATATTTGGACTGCTGCGGCTAACAGGTTAGCTATGTCCATTTATATATACAGTCTATATCAACAATACAGGTACAAAACAAACATAAACATATACCTATGCTATAATTCCTAGAAGTAAAACTAGCTCAACAGTCTCATTCTAGTGTGTGACTCAAGACTTACTCTTTGATACAGTCTGGGATGGACACGTACTCCATGGGAACCAGTTCTGCCAGGTCTGATAGGCTGAAGACGTATTTGATTTTCTGACTAAACTTGGAGCTGCAAAAGAGATTTCAGATTTGTAAACTTTAATTCACTTTGATTCAGATAACTTAAACATGAACTGCTCTCAAACCTTATGAAAGGCTTTGTCAGGGCCAGCAGCGTGCGGATAAACCAAGATGGATGCACAATTATGAGAGACTTTAAATTCTTTCTTAACCTGAAAAACAAGGTTGTTACATAACATAAAAACAGACACTACAACACAATAGAACGCTGGCTCAGATGCTGAAGGAATGCAGAGATAATGCACACGACCAGCCAGACGTTTGGACACGCCCACTGAGTCAAAGTTTTCTTTATTTTTCCAACTTTCTACATTTCATATACACACAAAAGACATCAAATATATGAAGCCAGATATAAGCAAATGGTGAAGGATAGCAGTTACAGAGAGAGGGGACACCGTTTTCAATGTAAAGTGAATTGGAGCCACAGTCGATGGAGCTGGAAGCCCACCCATTATCACTTCCAGTCTGAAACGTGGCAGCTAGCCAGGTTAGCTATGTCGATATACATATACAGTCTCAAAAAGTGTGTCCAAACTTTTGCCTGGTCATGTATTTGGAGCCAAAGGGTTTTTGATTCAAATTTTATAAAGATTTGATGATGTTGTTTAATATGAGTACAGCAGTTTGCATTTAGTTTAGATAATGATCCTTTAGCAGCTGGGTGTTTGCTTATTGCGTTAATCAAGTTCTACATGGGTGCGGCTCTTTGGTGTGTCAAGACGTCTGGGTCAAGTCTCAAGAGAAGGGCAGATTATCAAAATGTCAATAATATTGTGAATGTTGTTTTGAAGATATGCTAAACTTTTAAAAGTCCTAGATATTACACTAGACTGACTCTTGTGACCTATAATCCATGTTATAATTGATGGAGTTGTGTTTTGTTTCATTCACACATGTTTGAGTAAGACTTTATAATTAGTCTGTTTACATCTCCAAAGCTCAAAATGCTCCGTTCCACCTTGTGATGTCATGAGTGGTAGTTTTCAAGTGAACCGCTACCTTTTACCTTTAGTTCAGTAGACATTGGCAATTCCAGGGCTGAAATCATCCAAATAATTCTAGTGAAGGTGCACTGGATTTATCTACTAAATATGATTCCTCTTTTAATTGGTTAATAAAAAGTTTAGGGTTGTGACATTTTTGCAATAACCTATAAGATGCTGTGACATAGACCTATGCATTGGACACAGAACATGATGCGCGTTCGTACACTGTAAAAAAAAGCATGCAAAATTGCACAAAAAAAATCTGCGAAACAGTGAAAGGTGAACCGTGAAATAGCGAGGGACCACTGTATATTGTGTATAAATAACTAGAACGAAGAAGTACTTCACACATGCGTCCTGTGCTCAGGTCTTTGCACTGACTCCTGTGGATTGTGGAGAATAGACTTTAAAGCAGCTCTGCTTGTGAACAAGTCTCTCCATGGACCAGCACCAAAGAACATCTCCCACATGTTAGAGCCACATGAACCATCTCACATTCTAAACCATTACTAAACCGGTACTAAACCAGTGCGAAACCAGGACTAGACCGGGACTAGACCGGGACTAGACCGGGACTAGACCGGGACTAGACCGGGACTAGACCGGGACTAGACCGGGACTAGACCAGGGCTAGACCAGGACTAGACCAGGACTAGACCAGGGCGAAACCAGGACTAGACCAGGGCGAAACCAGGACTAGACCAGGACTAGACCAGGACTAGACCAGGACTAGACCAGGACTAGACCAGGACTAGACCAGGACTAGACCAGGACTAGACCAGGACTAGACCAGGACTAGACCAGGACTAGACCAGGAGTAAAGTAGGAGTAAAGCAGTTTTCTGCCGCTAAAACCTGAAACAGTCTTCCTGAAGATGTAAGACAGGCCTCTATTTTGACAATGTTTAAATTCAGGCTCCAAATGTTCCATTTTCATTTAATGATAGGTATTTGTTTTGATTTATTGTATTGTGATTTTAATGTCTTTCTTATTCTGTAAAGCACTTTGCACGGCACAATTATTACACAAAGTAACACAAATAAACTTGCCTTGCCTGTGAATAAATGTCTGTGTGTGGAGGGGTGTGGTAGTTTTATAAATAAATAAATACCAAGAATTTTATTTAAAATGTTATGTCAGTAAAAGAGAATTCACTGTCAAAACTATTTTCCACTTAATTAAAAGGCCATACTCGTGAACATGACTCACCTCCTATCGATTTGCTGATAACACTTTCGCAGCCAGCCGACAGTTGGCATCTTCTTGCGTGATGTGGCCCCATTCAAATAAACTATCATGTAATTCTCAGCCACCAGAAGCTCTAATGTCCCAATGACATATCTATGAGAGAGGGATGTGTCAGAACACTTTAAAAAAAAAACAAAAAAAAAAACAAAAAAAAAAACAAGATGTTGGTTTTCACTTACTTAAATAAATTGTCCATAATGTATCTGTAGTTTGGTTGATTGCTTTCAGGCATAAAACACACAGCGAATACGATGATGGCGTTCAAACCGTCTCCATAGTAACCTGAAAAAGACATTTGAATAGTACTATTATTGTTGGGTGGCTGGTGTTTTTTTTTTTTTACATAGACCTAATGAGCTGTGTAATCGATTAAATCTATACCGATAATTCATTCAGGAGCACTGTGGAACTTTTCTGGTGAATTGCTCGTCTCTATGATGACAAAAGTTAATGTTTGCTCTGCATGTGCCTCAGTTTGGCATCACTGTCTAGAAAACCATGCATTCTTACTGCTTGTGGATTGCTTCTACACAGATCTGACCTGTAACTTGGCCAGGTGGCATCACGCGCTTGTCACCAAGGAGATAAATAAATTTAATATTATACTGTGTAGTTCAGTTCAGGTATGATCCATAGCAAACGAAAAATTCAATAGACTCTGTACAGGGTAGCATGCTAGCTAGCTCCCTGTGTCTCAAAGCTAACAGTCACTTTTATTAAAATCTGAAAATATAGTTACAGGTTGTAGCTTTTCTGGTGATTTAAAAAAAAAAGTTCAGTTTTGGTGGTTTTATCATCCATGCAGTTATCGCTGGCGTAAATGATAGACTGTATAAAAAAGTGGATTCACCCACAGCGTTCAGCTCCAGTCAAATGAAGCTCATCGAGGCTAGCAGTTATAGGGGCCAATTTGGAGCAGAGTTCCATTTTAGTAATTCCGACCGTAAGTATTATAGCAACCAAAGAGCCAATCCTGAGCAAGGTGCTCCTTTAGCAGGGAGCGGGCGCTTAGCAACGCTGTCAATCAAACTTGTTATCAACACTAGCGGGAGTGACCTCAGGGAAAGAATGCACCTGATTTGTCTTTTATTAATGTTCATATCTTGATTTACAGACACAATAGCAAAGTAAAAATACAAGCATCATGTAGAGCGGGTTAATTCAAACATTTAAGACCAAAATGACAAGTCTGACAGCAGCAGTTACAGAGAGAGGGGACACAGAGTCTACGGAGCTGGAAAGGCGCACATGATCACTTCCTGTTTGGAATGCAGCGGCTAGCAGGTTAGCCATGTCCATTTATATATACAGTTTATGGTGTAAGTGCACACAGTGAAATGCCCAGGTTCTTAAGGTGTTTGGTGCAGTGTTGGCGGCACAGACCTCCATGGCTGATGACTCTCTTGTAAGGTTCGATGGCCTTCATGTCCACTTTATGTTCCTGGTCTCCAATCCTGAAAAGCCTCCATCTGCGCCCCTCCTCCCTCTCCTCTGAGGCCGTAAACTCCTGCACCGAGCCCACGCCCTTCTCCAACAGCTCCGTGGCTTTGGGCTTTGGCAGGTCATCTGACAGAAAACACCACACATTAACAGCCAGTCTCTCTGTTTATTTGCATATGAGGTCATGCAGGTAAAGGGCAGGATCAGGGTCCCAAGACAGGAACTATTCAATCTTAATGAGATTATTAAAATTTGAGTGATTCAAAATAGAGTTTCATCACTTAACAAGACAATTTTATGGATCATATTTGAATTTGAGAGATCGTTTCATGCGAATGTTTTTATAAATAATGCATCCTTAAGCGATTGCTATGTGAACTGTGTCCTGTTTTAAGTGTGAGGGGTATTGTTTCTATGGAGCTCAACACTGACCACCTCACATTCACTTTTCTCATTGCCTTTTGGGGAAAATTATTATTATAAGAACTACAATTTTATTTAAAATCTGTTTCTGAAATTTTATAAAACGCTAACTTAAAACATTTCACAGAATCTTGTGTTTTAAATGTGCTTTTGGACTTAAAACAGCCGCCTTATAGCTAGCACATGGCTGGTTAGCATGTAGCTTGTTAACGCGGAGGTTGTTAGCGCAGAGGTTGTTAGCACATAGCTTGTTAGCCTCAATGATGTCTTTGAACACTTATAATTTGAATTTTTTTAAAAGTCTATAGGAAAATTGAATGGAAATTTTACTTCTGGAACCTGAGCGAGCGTCTCTGTTGAGCTCCATTGGGAAGAAGGACGTTGGGGGAGATTTCTGGATAATTTTTTTTTTTTTGATAAATAATAAAAACATGCAGCAAAGTGAATAAAATGTAGGTCAAACGTGTCAGATATAGATTGGGCAGAATTAAACTGGAGTGACATGGGGATGATCGCTCGTCAGCTCTTGGACAAACCTTACCACAAGCAGAGACCTGCAGCCTGTTTCCAGACTGAGAACTGTTCATCCAGACAAAAGGATGGCAGCAGAGTAAAGACACAAAAACAACACTTATTTTCACATTGTGCTGACTCTGAACAAAGGTTAGTATGTGAGGAGCACACAGGACACACAATTAAACTCTAACGGAACAGTCACATTTCTACTATAGTTTCAACTTCCATAATTCCCATTTCTATTCTCTAAAAATGTTTTATATAGAGGTTATGTTGATACGACGCCACAACTGTCACACACACAGTGCAAAATGGGTTTATTACTGACTAACCTGTAACCCCTAAGCCCATTTTCCATTTTTATTATCTATTTCAATTATATAATTAGAGCTGCACCAATCCAGCGTTTTAAGTTCCAACACGGATACCGATAATTTGACCTCAAGTATCTGCTGAGACCTGACATTAACTGATACCAGGGACAGAAAATGGCTTTTATTTCCTTAAAACACTGTTAACTTATTACACAAGAGATCCAATAGTATTATGTAAATCTCTGCTGAAGAACTTCATATGAATCAAAGTTCAAACATTATGAGGCATTCTTGGCCAAAATCAGCCTGTAAACAGTCTCATTACATCCAATTAAAGGCTCAATCAGGACATGGGCCTAAACGATATCCTGGAACAAATACCTGAACCAGCTTTCAGTATCAGTGCATCATTATATATAATTTTGTCTATCTCCTTCTGTCAGTCTCATTTTGTACAGAAAAAGCATATCTGATCAGTACATTAACAATATACAAGGATATTTCATGATCTGTAAAAAAGCATTGTGTAAATGCTTCATAAATCTAGAGCATGTGAGTAGTTTGCATGTCTGGACTGTATCAGTCAAATGAACAAACTAAACTATAGATAAACTTTAGTAACAGCAATATTTAAAATGCACAGACAGAAAAGGTGTAGGCTGAAACCTATGTTTTTAGCCCTACCCTTTATCCCTCTGTGTCATCATACAGACCCAAAAATATAGCAAAAATAAACAGGCATTATAGTAACAGTAACAGCAAAATACTACAGCACAAACTAAGTGTTATAATTCATACATCTGCCCAGAGTTAAACATTTAAATGGCCCATATTACACAAACTGACTTGTGAGGTTTAAGTCATGTTTTGTCTGTCTACATCTCCACAGCTCAAAATCCTTTGTTCCACCTTGTGATGTCACGAAGCGGTAGTTTAAGTTAACAGCTACAGTTTAACTTTTGTTTTGACATTGGCTATTCCAGGGAATGAAACATGTGAATGAAACAAAACACAACTCCAGGTCTGTTGGTGATGAGGAGGCATAAGAACAGAGATCTGAAAATATCCTAATATTAACCTTATCCTAATATTAAACTTATTTTTAAAGTAGAAGAGACTGGAATTGTACAGAAGAACTTAAATTGTGTTCCAAAGTTCCACCCCTTCAGCGGATACACAAAATTCATTAGATTTGTTCTTTTTTCATAAAACATTGCTGTAACTCTAAGATCATATTGGCTAAACTATTGAACTGCTTTAGTACCAAACATTGTGAAATAATAAACAGCTGTAGAGGCTTGTACCTTCCCACTCAAACTCGTTGCTGTTGTCGGACGGCGTGTCCATGGCGTCCAGGTCCAGCTCTGTGCTCTCGTCCAGTTCGTCCGAGAGGATGGAGCCCTCGCTGCGGTCCAACGTCAGGCTGATGTCTGGAGCCGCAAGCTTCTTCCTCATCTTCGCCCCCTGCTCGTACTCATAACCTAAGTACAAATATTACATTGTATATTGATACTTTGCAGCTGATATCAACAATATTCCCTGTAGGTGTGATGCTAACTGTAGGCATTGCTCTGTCTGAAGCGCTGTTAGACTTTAAGCTGAGCTTTATTTTAACCCAATCTGACCGGAAAGAGCTGATTTATCTGAACTACAACAGGTGAGCTGATTTGTGCTGTTAAACAAGTCCCTCTCAAATAACATTACAGTCAATCTAGCTAGCATTAGCCAACAGTTTTTCACTCTCACCTTTTTGTGTAAAATCAGACTCCTAAACAGGACCGTGAACACTCAGACAGATCACAGGCTCCTGAGCATGTGCTGTTTAAATTTTATATTTTTTCTTGAGTTTTCAGACTATTTTCAAATATTCTGTCTGTATTTGCTAATGTATGCATTGGGTCACCATAGTAACTGCTGGACATTCCACCATAGAGACACATGTAGAACACTCCCAACGGGACATCCCTGCAAATTATCCCTAGTTAAAGAGTACAAAGAGGTCTAGTGAGCTATACTTGGTCTAAAAGCATGGATTTATTTTTGTTAAGCCAATGTTAATATTGTTTGTTTATTTAGATGTTTTCTCTGCTGAGATTTCAATTTAAGATATACAAATTGGAATAATCTGTCAAAGAGTAAATAACAAATTGTATTGGATCGCATCACTAAAAATGCTATACAGACTATGGTCAGGCCTGTCAAGAGAAATTTGGGGGCCCGGGGAAGAAGCTTCACATGGGCCTCCCCCCCTTCTATTATAAATCAATAGGAAGAAGGTCCAATTCTGGGCCCCTAAGACACTAGGGCCCGGGACAACAGACTTTGGCCCTTTGTCCTCCCCCTGTTGATGCCCCTGACTCTGGTTAAAACAGCTGCAGTGTGATGTGTATCATACCGTCCATGTCTCCAGAGGTCCCAGCGAAAAGCTCGTCTTCCAGCTCCTCCTCTGGCAGTGGACTGCGGAAGGAGAGGGGAAGTGCGTTAGTGCTTTACACAGAAAACATAGAAATACTAAATATATACACGACCAGTAAAACATTTGCACACGCCCTCTTATTCAAAGTTTTTATTCTTTGTTTACTACTTTCTACACTATATATGCAAACAGAAGACATCAAATATATGAAGTAAGATGTATGGAATTATGAAGAAAAAATAATTGAATTCCTCCTCCTAAAATCCTCAGCATGTCCCTCGTCTCATCTTCCTCATCCCCTCTCCCTTATCTCCCTCATCCTCTCCATTGTCTCCCTCATGCCCTCTCCTCATCCTCTCTCCCTCAACATATATATATATATATATATATATATATATATATATATATATATATATATACATACACATATATATATACACATATATATATACACATATACATATATATATATACACATATACATATATATATATACACATATACATATATATATATATACACATATACATATATATATATATACACATATATATATATACACACATATACATATATATACACATATACATATATATATATACACACATATATATATATATATATATATATATATACACACATATATATATATATATATATATATACATATATACATATATATACATATATACATATATATACATATATACATATATACATATATACATATATATATATATATATATATATATATATATATATTGCGTAGACAGACCCACTGACCCAGAAGTTGGTGATGCGACTCCAGCTCCCACAGATGATTACTGTCATTGTGTCCTTGGGCAAGACACTTAACCCACTTTGCCCCCAGTCACTGTGTACACTGTTGTGTGAATGTGTGTGTGAATGGGGATCTGGTTCCTTGGTGTAAAGTGTTTTGGGTGACCTGTAAGTGGAAAAGCCCTGTATAAAAATGTGACTGTTTACCAAAAGCCAAAAGTGAAACACAGAGGTCAAAGCAAAGAGTGGCTAAAACGAGTTAATTTTACTTGTTTTTGTATGGTACATTCTACATGTCTCGTTCATACTTTTGATGCTTCAGTGAGAATCTACAATGTGAATAATCATGAAAATAAAGAAGAAACACAAATGAAAATGTCTCCAAACGTCTGACTACTTCTGTAGTTCAAATATAAAAATTACCGAGGGAAGTCCTCATCCTGCCACTCCTCCTTCAGCTCCACTCCTTCCATCCGCAGACGTGCTTCTGTGGTGGAGATGGACTCTTGGCGCTCCAGGCTGTGGAGGAGAGATGTCACGCATTCACTTCAAGAGTCCAGAAGCTTAAAGGCTCTGAGGTCTTTAAACACAACAGGATCAGAGCCGCGTTCACCATCATCAACTGAAAACCTCAAAATCTACCGTAGAATTCTGATCTGTCGCCAAGAGCTTGTGACTTGTAAATCTCCAGTGGATTAGAGTGAAACCTGATGCTGATCAACAGGAGTCATGGGGATAAGCCCGACTTCCTGGTGCCTTTTTGAAAACATTGTTGATTTTTTTTAAGCAAATCTGTCAAGTAAACGGTGTTGACAATGAACATTTATAACATGTGTGTATTCAGGTGAGCGTTAACATAAGTGTAGTGTTCAAAACTTTTGTTTCTTTTGTTGTGTAAAGATCACAGACTGTATATATAAATGGGCATAGCAATTCGCTTTACATTGAAAAACTGTGGTTCGTATTAACCCGCTCTACATGATCCTGTTTTTTTTTTTTTATTTCACTATTGTGTTTATAACTCAAAATATAAACTTAATAACAGACAAATCAGGTGCCATAGCTGTAATGTAACGCAGTCACATTTTGAGCAGCTGTCTCTTTCCAGCACAGGCTGACATTTTGTTTTGGTCCATCTGCTTAAAACTACACATAAAACACTTTAGTGCAAATTTAAGGCCGATACCCCATACACTAAAAGTCCAAATATCAGTCAAACGATATATTGGTCCATCTCTACTGTTGTGATGCAATAATGTCTCATTGTAATATTGTCAACAAACCCAATAATTTTTGTTCTATATATGTACAGAGACAATCTCAGATAACAACAGGGAATGAGAACGTATACGACATATTTAGTTATATTAGCAGCAAAGTAACACACATTTACTAATCACATCCAATGTACAGACACAATAAGGAGCTTGAATATCTCACCTGTTTGTTGAATTTTGATATGGGAACTTTTAATATAAGATGTCATAATGGTATAAGTCAAAGGATTGGCTGCACCAGAACTGAGATGGGAAGAAGGAAGTAGGTGGCTAGGTAGATAGATAGATTTAAAAAAAGAACACCACTTTTCAGTCTGTGTAACTAATGGGATCTCTATCAGCCCTACACAGAGCAGGCTTTGATGGAGTAATCTCTCCAGCACTTGTGCACCTGACCATTTACATGGAACATAACTGCTCTGTATTAGACAAGCTGCATGCTTAAGTACACAACTAATCCTCAGCGGGAGCTTTCTCTCTTGCAACAGGAATGTAAACTTGACTTTCACATACAGTAACGATGCAAATAAGGCGCATTTGTGTAACTGCTGTTTACACTGACCCAAACAGTAGCCCAGGTCATATCAGATACACATGCACATGAATGGGTCCATGTTAGGTTGGTGTTTGGGTCCATGTGGATGGTGTTTGGGGCCATGTGTGGATGGTGTTTGGGGCCGTGTGTGGATGGTGTTTGGGTCCATGTGTGGATGGTGTTTGGGGCCGTGTGTGGATGGTGTTTGGGTCCATGTGTGGATGGTGTTTGGGGCCGTGTGTGGATGGTGTTTGGGTCCATGTGTGGATGGTGTTTGGGGCCGTGTGTGGATGGTGTTTGCATCAGCGACCTGTCAAACAAGTTTAAAAATAGCAAACTGGAAAATAGTGACTAGACTGGTTCAAACGTGGTAGAAATCCAAAGCCTTAGATTCTCCACAGCGCTTAACAACACAAAACAAAGACACAGATTTGGCTTCAGGACAGAACAGGAGCTTACACACCTTCCAGCGGGCGCGGGGCTGCTTGGAGAAAGTTTGCCCGGGGTTGTTCGCCTCTTCCCCGCAGTCTGCTCACGGCTCGGCGCTGATGTGTCCTGTGTTTGGGTTAAACTTAGCCCATCGTTCGCAGGTTTATCAGCAGCTGCAGACACGTCGGTGCTTTGTGCTTCCTCCAGGTCGTATTCCTCGTCTCCTTCCCCGGACACTCCAGAGGTGGACGGGCTGGACGGGTGCGCGCTGCCCCGCTCCTCTGCGCTCCTTCTGGGCGTGACTGCCTCCGAGGTGTCGCTATTGTTCACAGCTCTCTCACGTAGCACTGCTGGAGTTTCGATCACATCCGATGCCATGGGGTTGTCCTTTGCGTCAGTGCTTTGGCAAACTATTCCAAAAATGTCTTGAAGAAGCCGTTTGGTGAAGCTCTATCTCTGAGACAGCTTCATGCTACAAGTTGTCCACAGGCTCGTGTCTATTGGCTCTGACCATCAGTAAAACTAGTCCCTGGCTGTTTACTTGGACTCCTGGACGTCATAACTTATTCACTAAAGTTATTTCTAAAAAAGTTGGGGCAGGATCATTTCCAAAGTGCGTCACGGTGGTTGGGAGCCCTCTTAAAGTGTGCTAGCTCTGCAGAAGCGCACAGCTCAGTTTCCTTCCTTCCTCTGCGGGGAATGCTGCCGTCACGCTACACGCACTTAGCATTAGCCAACTTAGCATAATCACAGCGGCATACTTTAATTACCGCATGTCTTAGGGATTTAGCGGGAAATATGTGTCCGCTAAGTTAGCACATTTGCGCACGAGTTAAACGGTGACTCCCCCGCGCCAGTTTTACACCACAGCCCGAGTTTTTCTGTAAAAGCAGAAGTTTGTTGTTGCCTGTCAGCGCTCACAGTGTCCGCTAGCTTCGCTTCCGGTGAACTTCTGCTGCCTGTCCACCGAGCGGCGGCAGAGGGCGCCAGAGGACCACTGTCCACACCACGGCCATAGACTCAGACTATTCTCCAGCCTGTTATTAAGGGACTGTGTTTGGCGTCTGCCCAGGAAATACTGTGTAACTAGTAAGATTCGTGATGACTGAAAATCCTACATAGATGTTAGGGTTGGGTTTAGGTTTAGGGATACACTTTAGGGTTTAGGTTTACGTTTACGTTTAGGGTTAGAGTTACGTTTAGGAGTCAGGGTTAAGGGTTAGGGTTTAGGGTTAAGGTCAAGGTTTAGAGTTAGATTTAGTCATTAATGCTGTCATGTCATGTCAAAATTTCACACGCAGCTCATCTTTGCTCATTCTGTCATATCAGTGAAGAAATTGTCACCCGTGTATTTTGGCTCTGCTCGTACACTCAGATCCTTTGGAATGACATTCTTTTCATTTTTTGTTTAAATGGAAAGCTTGATACAAACCTACAACTTAATGCTAAACATGTACTTTTTGATGTTTT